>NC_058519.1:406099077-406401056 GCF_904849725.1 Hordeum vulgare subsp. vulgare | reverse complement strand
ATCGCGGAAACACTAGCACCCAAATCACACAAAGCATTGCACTCATAGTTTTTTATCTTCATTTTGGTAGTAGGTTCCCACTCATCATGAAGTTTTCTAGGTCTAGAGTTCTAGTTTGAGCTTCTCTTCAAGAATTTCATGATAGCATCTACGATATGCACGGTAAAGGCTTTGCTTTGGCTATAAGCATGTGGAGAGTTTGCAATGGATTGCATCAAGAAAATGCATTCGAACAAGGAGCAATTATCATAATTGAATTCCTTGAAATCCAAAGTGGGAGTTTCATTACTACCCAAAATTTTGATTTCTTCTACTCCACTCTCCACATCTTTATCATCAAGATAGGTGGACTCCAAATCATTGGGGCATTTTTCAACCAAAGTGGATTCATATCCAGCCCCTCCATAAATAGGTTTGACACGCGAAAACAAAGATTCAAGAGGAGACACACCAAGCACTTTAAGATCTTCGTGATTTGCATCACTACAACGCACCCTTTTAAACCATTCATGCCTAGCGCGAATTTGGGCGGTTCTTTCTTTGCTCTCATTCATGGAGACACACATAGCTTTCAAAGTTTCATCCAAGTTGACCTTGGGAGGAGCGCATCTAACTTTCAAAGCATCAATATCACAAGACATCCTATCAACACACTTAGCCAAATCGTCAATTTTGAGTAGTTTTTCCTCTATGACGCATTGAAAATCTTCTGAGAGTTGATGAACTCTTTGATATTACTCTCTAAATCAGAGGGTAATTTGTTGTGATTTCCATAAGTGTTGTTGTAGGAATTGCCATAATTGTTAGAGGAGTTAGCAGGAAAACGCCTAGGAACATAGTTTCCTCTAAAAGCATTGTTGTTGCCAAAATTGTTCCTACCAACAAAATTCACGTCCAAACTAGCATTGCTACTCTCAATCAAGGAAGATAGTGGCATGTCATTAGGATCTATGGTAGCGTTTCTACTAGCAACCAAATTCATCAACTCGTCCATCTTAGCACTAAGACAGTTAATTTCTTCTATAGCGTGCACCTTTTTGCTAGCAGGCGACCTTTCAGTATGCCACTGAGAGTAGTTGGTCATGATATTGTCTAGGAGTTTTGTAGCGTCTCCTAACGTGATTTCCATGAATGTTCCACCTGAGGTGGAGTACAAGATATTGCGAGAAGCAAAATTCAAGCCAGCGTAAAAGATTTGTATAATCATCCACAAACTCAAGCCATGAGCGGGACAATTTCTAATCATAAGCTTCAACCTCTCCCAAGATTGTGCAACGTGTTCATGATCAAGTTGCTTCAAATTCATCATATCATTATGTAAGGAGATGATCTTAGCCGGCGGAAAATACTTGGATATGTAAGCATCTTTGCACTTATCCCAAGAATCGATACTATTTTTAGGCAAAGACGAAAACCAAGTTTTTGCGCGATCTCGCAACGAGAAAGGAAAAAGTTTCAACTTAATCACGTCATTATCCACATCTCTTTTATTTTGCATATCACAAAGCTCAATGAAGGTATTGAGATGGGATGCGGCATCTTCACTAGAGAGGCCAGAGAATTGCTCTTTCATAACAAGATTCAGCAGAGCTGCGTTGATTTCATACGATTCCGCACTAGTGGCGGGAGCAATCGGAGTACTAATAAAATCATTATTATTAGTGCTCGAGAAGTCGCAAAGTTTGGTGATTTCAGCCATGATGACTTCAACAAATAAACAAGCACACAAGCAAGCAAGAGAACCGGCAAAGGAAAACGGCAAAGGAGAAAGGCAAATGAAAACGACAAATGTGAAGTGGGGGAGAGGAAAACGAGAGGCGACTTGCAAATAAAAGTAAATGCAGGAGATGAGTTTGTGAGACCTACTTGGATAGATCTCTCCTCCCCGGAAACGGCGCCAGAAATACTTCTCCTACTGCAACAGAAGACCTTCCAACAGCGCCAGAAACACGTGCTGACGGGAGACTGTTCATGTCTTGATTCTCCTCAGCAACGGCACCAGGAATCCTTCTGCTACGGCTACGCCTTTAGGGACTTCCTAGGAAAATATGCAAAGGATTTCCCTGTGGCCTTGGAGCCTTGCGTTGGTCTTCCTTCGAAGCAGAAAGGGTGATGTAGCGCAGCGGTGGTAAGTATTTCCCTCAGTTTTGAGAACCAAGGTATCAATCCAGTGAAGGAGTATCACAAGTGCCTGCACAAACACAAAGAACCTGCTCCCAACGCTATGAAGGGGTTGCCAATCCCTTATAGATTGTCCGCAAAGTGAGAACTGAAAGCAACAAAGTAACAAAGCAAAGTAAAAGCGGAGGTGTAAACGATAGATGTTAATAGACCCGGGGGCCGTAGTGTTTACTAGTGGCTTCTCTCATGAAAGCAAGTAGACGGTGGGTGAACAAATTACTGTCGAGCAATTGATAGAACCGCGCAAAGTCGTGACGTCATCTATGGCAATGATTATATTTATAGTCATCACATCCAAAACAAGTAGAACGATACTTTCTGCATCTACTACTATTACTCCACATGTCCACCGCTATCCAGCATGCATCTAGTGTATTAAGTCCAAAAGAATAGAGTAACGCCTTAAGCAAGATGACATGATGTAGATGGACAATCTCATATCAACGACAGAGCCCACCTTGTTACCCTTGATGGAAACTACTCAATGTGTGCCTTGTTGCTCCTACTGTCACTCGGAAAGATCACCACATGGTAAGAACCCAAAACCAAGCATTTCTCCCATTGCAAGAATCATAGATCTAGTTGCCAAACAAAACCCAAGACTCAGAGAGACTTAGAAGGATATAAAATCATGCATATAAGAAATCAGCAAAGACTCAAATATATATCATAGATAACCTGATCACAAATCCACAATTCATCGGATCTCGAGAAACACACCGCCAAAGAAGATTACAATGGATAGATCTCCATGAAGATCATGGAGAACTTTTTATTGAAGATCCAAGAGAGAGAAGAAGCCATCTAGCTACTAACTACGGACCCGTAGGTCTGAAGTGAACTACTCACGAGTCATTGGAGGGGCGATGATGATGATGAAGAAGCCCTCCAACTCCAAAGTCCCCTCCGGCAGGGCGCCGGGAAGGGCCTCCAGACGAGATCTCGCGGAAACGGAAGCTTGCGGCGGCAGAAAAGTTTTTTCGAGGCTCCCGTGATTTTTTTTTCTGATTTTTAGGGAATATATAGGCGCAAGATCTGGGTCAGGGGGGCGCCAGGGAGGCCACAAGCCTGCCCACCGCCGCCTTCCCCCTGGTGGCGGAGTGGGGGCTTGTGGGCTCCCTGCAGCCCTCCTGGCTTGGCCCATAGGCCCCCTGATCTTCTTCTGTTTGCGAAAAATCATTTTGGGGATTTTATTCCGTTTGAACTCCGTTCCTAAATCAGATCCGGAAAGAGCCAAAAACACAGAAAAAACATGAACTGGCACTTGGCAGTGAATTAATAAGTTAGTCCCAAAAAAGATATAAAAGGTACATAAAACATCCAAAGTTGGCAAGATAACAGCATGAAACCGTCAAAAATTATAGATATGTTTGAGACGTATCAGCCACCCCCCGCATTCTCCCTCTCGGCTGCCACCCCGTGCCGCTGTCGCAACCCAGTTTCCCCACATCACTAGCCACCGGCCACTGGCTTGCTGCAGCCGCCGGTAGGCCCCGCTAACACCTTGCGTTGGTCACCGCGCCGCAGGCCTCGGCCACAGCCGCGTGTGCCTCCCTGCCCAATTTGGTCTAGGGATTAACAACCCCCACCCCACACACACTGTTAGCAGTCCCCCCACCAACTGAGAGGTGGGCCCATGATAATGTGTTAAATAAAAAATTAAAATAAAATAATAAAAAAATATTAATAATTAATTAATTAATTAGTTGTTAGTTAGTTGACCTATTTAACCCTGGTTAATTTGCCTAATTAAATGAACAATTAATTAAGTTAATTAATTAGGTTAGTTAAACCTATTCTAGTTAAGTTGATTTTGTTAATTAATTTTGTTAATTAATAGGCAATGTATGACACATAGGACCGAGTGGCCAAATTGACGAGTCAACACGATCGTTGATTGCTGATGTCAGCATGACATCGAGCTGATGTCATAAATGGAATTGTAAATTAAATTAAATCTATTTAGTTTCTTAATATTAAATGTACTTGAAAATTTAAATATAAAATAATCCATAAGTGAGATGAAAATATTTTGTACATGAAAGTTGATCAGAAAAACGAGACGAACCCGAATACGTTGTTTGTTTGTGTGTCACGTGTCCCTAGCATAGCGAACATGGAAATTTTCCATCATTTTTGCGTGTGTGGTAGTACCCACACACGCGGAAAATATCATCAGATATTTTCCCATTTGTCTATGAGATGTACTACCGCATTAGCTCATGCCTAACACTGCATGTTGCCATGTCATGCATCGTGATGCACCTGTTTGCTATTATTTATTGTTTCTTCCCCATCTTCTCTCCGGTAGATGCCGACGCTGACGCATCTGCTGGGTACAACTGCCCTCCTGACGACCATCCTTTGGTTGTAGAGCAGCAACGCAAACACCCCCCCCCCCCTTGATCATTCATATATCGCCCATTCCTTCTCCCTCATGCTTGCATTACATTTTGATACTATTGTAGATAGCTCCTATTCTGATGCATAGACTGGTTTTGATGAACTGCTAATTTGCTCTGCTGCATATTAAATGATAGTATAAGTGGCTCAGTAATCCCCATTGACCACCTTAGTTCTAGTTGCCCCGCTTTGTCGTCGAAGTCCAGATCAACCGATCGACGAGCCAAGACCCGTCACATCACTTCACAACCCCCTTGTTGTACGACGCTGCAGAGCTACTATCGAGTAACGAGGGTGACACCTCATTATGTACTCCTGATGTTAGTTCTATAGTGTAGTTAACTGACGGTGGTTCACGTAGGGTGATTCCTCCTGCACCACTTCCGATAACAACTTTGTCGTACAACCCCTCAAGCATGGATCATCGAGGGTGATTCCTTCGTGGTCACGTTGATGGATCCATTGTTCGGAATCCATCAAGAGTGATACCTCGGAGCCGTCTGATGTTATGACCACACGGTTACTTCCCCTTACTACTAGGATCTTGATGAGGTATGTTGCGGGTGGATCCCCGCGTGGATGTGACGAGGCGTGGCCACGCATTCTTGGCCCTTGCGACACATCCTTGAGACGGGGTGACAGGACCACATATCGGGGATTGCTGATCGTCGTCGCAGTGTTAACTAAAATGCTAATGGGATTTGGGTATATGATCTAAATTGGTCATTGACCTTTTCGCACTAACCTTTACATGGGAGAAGTTATGGGTACTCGACGTCGTAGTATCAGCTTAAGCTCTTCAGACGTTAGAAATGGAGTGGCATGCGCCCGAGTGGTCTGCTAAGAATTGTTCTTGTATAAGAGGTGTGGCCGGCCTCGCATCGTGCAGTAGTGCAAAGGGTGATAGGCCCATGACCCCTGCGCACTTAGGATATAGACCGGCGGGCCGGCCTCGTTGTTGAGCCTAGGTAGGGCTGCGACGTGTCGATTTTCTGAGGCCGGGCATGACCCACGAAAGTGTGTCCTGCTAGAGTGTGATTGAGCGTATCAGGTAATTTGGTGCACCCCTCCAGGGATGAAAATTAACTATTAGAATAGTTGTGTCCACGGTTATAGGTTGACTTGGAATTGTATCCCGATCTAATACAATGAGAATTGTTACTTAACTGGAATGTTTGGCTCCTAGATACCTTCCTTGCAGGGAGTCGTGGAAGTATCTTTGGACATGACTTGATTAAATTTGTTGCAACAATATGAGTGTATATTGTGTTATTGTTCTACTCTCGTCTATTGCTGCAAGATGTTGAACATGCTAGTCTTCGATAGGACTAGTACCTTCTCTCTTTTCTTGCATTGCTGCAGTCAGTCTAGATATAACCCCATTCCTTTTATACTTATGCATAACTTAGCATAGTTGTGATGTCAATCTTGTGAGTACTTTGGATGAGTACTCACCATTGCTTTGCTTCCCCCTTTACCCCTTAATACGATTGTTGCAACCAGAAGATGGAGCCTAGGATATGGTGTATACTACCGATGATGTCTACTACCCCGACGGTGCCTACTACTATGTGGAGGCCGCTAACGAGCAAGAGTAATTCAGGAGGCTCCCACGCAGTAAGCCTCGCCTCTTTTGATCTATGTATATTTTGTGCTAGCCTTCTATAAGGCATTACCTTGTTTTATGTATGTACTCAGATATTGTTGCTTTCTCTAACTCGTGTGTTTCTCGAGCTTCTGTATTTGAGCCCTCGAGGCCCCTAGATTGTAATATGAAGTTTGTATGCTTTTATCTGTGTCTAGAGTTGTGTTGTGATATCTTCCCGTGAGTGCCTAATATTGGTCGTACGCATTGCGTGTATGCTTAGCGTACGATCAAAATTGGGGGTGTCACAAGTTGGTATCAAAGCCAACTGCTTGTAGGTAGCCACCTTTCCAACTCCTTGGCCAAAGTTGAGTGTATTACTTGAAAAACTTTACTAACATTGTTGTGTGGCTTACTGGGCCACATCTCAATCGAGTGGTATTATTATATTTCACTCATCTTCTAAACTCTGGGTTCTGATTTCTCTTCTCTTTTCGGTTAAAAGTTTTGCTAACTCTAGCATTAGGTTCTCATAATCACATCAACCCGGAGAACTGGATTATCTACTTCCTTTCTTCTCATAATATATTACACACACTCTCATTTCACATCCTTAAACCTTCCTTTTAGCTGCGTCCCGCAAGATAGGTCGTACGCCCGACTAAGGCTATTGACGCGACTGGATTCCTGGCCATTCTGGTCGACCTCTTGACCAGGCTGGGATATCGCTCGTACCTCGAGTACACAATGTACGAGAACTACCACGAGTTCAACTAGGAGCACTACCAGGCAGAGGTTCGCATCTACGATCGGGAGGACATCTCCACCGACGAGCTGCATACCTTCTGCGGAGTTGGGGTGATGATTGGTATGGTCTTCCATGATGCTCCTTATATCTCTATCACCCACTTCCGTGGAGCGCACCCTCTCATGGAGGGGACTGCATTCAGATACATCACGTATGCTCCTGCTGGGGATGAGACTGGATCTGGTCTCACTGCCTACACTGCCTTCGTTCGGGAGTGCAACAACGGATCCTACATTGTTGTCTGTACCCCCTACGTGAGTCGTCGCTACGACCCACAAGTTCTGGTGCAGTAGACTAAGGCGCTGGATTGTGCCTTCCGATCTCTGACTGTTGAGTTGTACACCATGTGTACCATTATTTATGATTTAGTGACACAGTTGCTGCTAGCAGTGAGCATGAGGATCAATCCTGAGTACATCCTCTACCCGCGCATGATAGAGCTAACATCAGGCCTTGAGTGGCCGTACCCCTGCACTTGGACCTCTGCTTCCCTTCCGGATCAATACCTACACATGAGTCATAACCGGATGCAGAATCCTGCCCCTAGGTTCTTCTATCAGGGTCACCGTTAGTTACCCGGTTTTAACAGTTATCTCCAACGTTGATGTAGCATTATCACTATGTCTCGTTGTTGTATCCCTCCACCGCATGCCTACGTGATGCCTAGTGAGTCCACGTTATCGCCAAATTTTGAGTTTGGTTTGATTCGTTGTCTCCGAAATGATGTAGCATCATCGCTATGTATCATTGTTGTATCCCTCCACCACGTGCGTGCGTGCCGCCTAGTGAGTCGAGGTTATCGCCAAATTTTGAACTTGTAGTCAATGGTCTGTAATCGAACTTATGTACGGATCTGTATGTCAAAGTTGGTTACTATGAACTATCTATACCATTTTTCTTTCGTTATGCTTGATTACTTCATGAATGATTACATACCCTTGCAATTACGTTATGCTAAACTACCCCTGTTTAATTTTAGTAGGATGGTTAGACCAGTTGGCCGCCCGAGTGGTGCCACCAACAATCCACCACGCCCACCCCCTGAATATATGGCTAGGAGATCCAACAGTTTAAACTGAACCGCCAGTTTATGCAAGGGCTCATGGACTAGTTCCCAAGGCCGAACATGAACCAGCAGCACGGCATGACACTGTAAGACTTTTGGCATCACAACCCTACAAATTACCACAGCTCAACTCAGCCCCTTGATGCCGATCACTGGCTCCGCGACATCGCTTATGATCTTGAGTGTGCCAATGTGCCCCTGGAAAGCTATGTCAACTTTGCAACTTACTTTCGGAAGGGTCGTGCTACTCAATGGTGTGATAGTCACAAGCGTTCTTAGCCTGCTGGAACTATCATCACTTAGACTGAGTTCCAAGCTGTTTTCCGTGCCTGCTATCTTCCTCACGAAATCATGGACCGGAAGAAGCGTCAGTTTCGCAACCTTGTCCAGGGTAAGAAGACTGTCGATGCTTATCTGTAGGAATTTATGTACTTATCCTGCTATGCTGAAGAAGATATTGCAACAGATGCTCATAGACAGTAGAAGTTCCATGATGGCGTCCACCCTCACATCAAATTGGCACTCCTCTTTTTTAAGATTATACTAATTACGCCACCTTGGTGAACAAGGCCATTCAGGTTGAAACTGGCGTGCAGGAATAAAAGGATGGCAGCAAGCGCAATTGTGACCTGGGCTCATCTTCGGGCTCATCTGCACACAGGCGGAAGATCTAGATTCCCCACAGCATGATACATGCACTTGCTCCTGCTCCAAGGTTATGCTGCTACTCATCTGCCTCCTCCACCACCTTGGGAATCGAGGCTTCCAGCTCCACCACCACGAGCTCCTCCTTCCTGTCCCGAGGATGGGATGTCACCGTGCTAGAGAATGCAGGCAGAATTAGAATAAACTGGCACTCCCCTCAACTGGTAGTCGCAACTATCAAAATCGCAACAACAATGCCAAACGTGCTTATGTTCGTGGTCTGGCCAACAACATTGAGATGGGTCAACCTCAAGACTAGCCTGCTACCGTGATGGGTAAACTCCTCGTTAACTCAGTACCAGCTTCTATATTGTTTGATACAGGAGCATCGCATTCCTTCATGTCAGAAAATTTTGTATTCATGCATGGCATTACGTACGAAGAGATGAACATCTCGATATTGGCAAACACCCCCCGCGGGCTAGTGTCGAACCTCCATGGTTTTCCCAATGTTCTCGTTGAAATTGAAGGATTGGAATTCCTAGTCGCTCCCATATTACTGAAGTCTTTGTCACACCCTGTGTTTCTACCACTTTTGCCACATGTTGTTTTTATGAAAATTTGGAACCAATTATAACTTTTTGCATCTTTTTGATGATTGGTTTCTGTTGCAACTTGCTTGTGTGACTGATTGAGTTTTTGAATCACTATAGTTGGTCTCGTCTCTAAAACCTACCTCCTTGACCCCAAGCACTTCGCCAATGATCATGCCATGTGAATAGGACTAGAAAACCATTTTTATAAATTACTATTTTAACAAAAGTTTTTTAGTCATTTTAATTTTACCGAAACTCGTGATTTGAGATTTGCACTGCAAGTCCCTAAATTAGGAGGGATGTTTAACACCAAATTTTTTATTTCAATCCTATTATTCAAAAGACTTCCCAAAACCACAAAATAATTATTTTGAAAGTCATTTTCCTATTCAATTTAAATACCTTTTTCTCATGCCAGAAGTGGTATTTCATAGGGGAAAATTATTTTCCTGGTTCATAAATAATTGAGAAAAAATAGGGAAAGTCAACGGACATATATTTTCCATACATAAGGGTCTCAACACATGGTCATGTTCAAAATATTGGACAAAACCCCTCAAGACCCTTTCTTCCTATTCCAAGCTTTTGAAATATTTCCAAAGGAAATATTCTCAATAAATTCCAGGAAAATTTTAGCAAGTCACACATGATAAATGTGGTGATCCTACAAAGTTTCTTCTCAATCCGAGTTGAGTTGATCCAACTACTAATCCTAAAACCCTTCCTGTCCAGAGCCAAATTTGAGAAACTTCACATTGCCAAGTTTACCCAACTGATCTCAAACTTTACATGAGTGATCTAGCCCCGAAATAAGGATGACACACCAAGTTATGCATATGTGGGAGTTGAATTGATCACCTTGGTCCATAGAAATTTGATTCTGTCCATTTCTAGGGTTTTTTCATGTCTACATTGTAAACTTTGCTCAAATGAGGTCAAACTTGGTGAACCCTATTTACTTTCCTCACAATTTAATACTGTTAAATATCACTGCAAGTGGCGAGGTTTATCTTGCTCGAACCAGCATCATACACCTTCTGGCCATTTGGTAAAACTGCTACTTTCACCCCTTACACTATTCTCCTTCACTTGAGCTTGTTACCACAAGCCCTAGCTCAACCGTGGAGTTAGAAAAAAATAGTTACCCATGTGGTCCACCCTGGCAGAAGCTTTTTACCTCTCTCCAGTTGACAACAGTCTCCCCACTCGGTTCCAAGGCATCCCAGGGGCATCCCCACATTCCCAGATGCTAGAGGACAAGGTGGGGCGCGCTAGAGCGCAACAGCATGCCGTGGCATGCCAAAGCTGCTCTGTGGGCGCACAATAGTGTGCAACCGCACGTTGGGAGGCCAACCCTGGATAGGTTTGGACCCCTCCATCTGTCCCCGGTGCCCCCCTCGACGTTAGGAGTCCTGTGCCACATCGAGCCCCTCCTCCCTGCACATCTCCTCACCTGCGACGCGTGCCCCCGACGGACGATTCGGTCACATGGTCCCCACCAGCGCGGTGCTACCAATTGAGCTTGCGTTGGTTTTTCCCTTGAAGAGGAAAGGCTGATGCAGCACAGTACCAGTAAGTATTTCCCTCAGTTTTGAGAACCAAGGTATCAATCCAGTAGGAGAATCAACCCAAGTGTCCAGAGTACCTGCACAAACACAAACGAGCTTGCACCCAACGCTATAAAGTGTCTGTCAATCCCTTCAAGATTGATCGCAAAGTGAGATCTGAAGGCGGAAAGTGCAACGAAGTAAAAGTGTAAGGCTGAAAATATGATGTGAAGTAGACCCGGGGGCCATAGTGTTCACTAGAGGCTTCTCTCAAGAAAGCAAATATTACGGTGGGTGAACGAATTACTGTCGAGCAATTGATAGAACCGCGCAAAGTCATGACGATATCTAAGGCAATGATCATACATATAGGCATCACATCCAAGACAAGTAGACCGATACTTTCTGCATCTACTACTATTACTCCACACATCGACCGCTATCCAGCATGCATCTAGTGTATTGAGTTCATGACAAACAGAGTAACGCCTTAAGCAAGATAACATGATGTTGAGGGATAAATTCATGCAATAGATATAAACCCCATCCTTTTACCCTTGATGGCAACAACACGATGTGTACCTCGCTACCCCTTCTGTCACTTGGTGAGGTCACTGCACGGTATGAACCCAAAACCAAGCACTTCTCCCATTGCAAGAATCATAGATCAAGTTGGACAAACAAAACCCACAACTCGTAGAGAATTACAAGGATATGAAATCATGCATATAAGAGATCAGAAGAAACTCAAATAAGATTCATAGATAATATGATCATCAATCCACAATTCATCGGATCTCGACAAACACACCACAAAAGAAGATTACATCGGATAGATCTCCATGAATATCATGGAGAACTTTGTATTGAAGATCCAAGAGAGATAAAAAGCCATCTAGCTACTAGCTATGGACCCGAAGGTCTATGGTGAACTACTCATGCATCATCGGTGAGGCAATGGTGTTGATGAAGAAGCCCTCCGTATCCGAATCCCCCCTCCAGCAGCGCACTAGAACGTGCCCCAGATGGGATCTTGCAGAGACAGTATCTTGCGGCGGCAAAAAAATATTTTCATGGATCTCTCCCGTGGTTTTGGATTTTTCAGGGATTTATAGGGGGAAGAAGTAGGGCAAACAAGCCACAGGGGGCCCACAAGCCTGCTAGGCGCGGGCCCCCCTGCCGCGCCTAGGGAGCTTGTGGCCTCCCCTGGTGGCCTCTGCCTTGGTTCTCACGCCCCGTGCGTATCTTCTGTTCCGGAAAAAATCTTTTCGGAAGTTTTATTCCGATTGGACTCCGTTTAATATTTTCTCCTCTCAAAAGGGTCAAAAACACGGAAAAAACAGGAACTGGCACTTGGCACTGAGCTAATAAGTTAGTCCCAAAAAGATATAAAAGGCATACAAAACATCCAAAGTTTGACAAGATAATAGCATGGAACCATCAAAAATTATAGATACGTTGGAGACGTATCAAGCATCCCCAAGCTTAACTCCCGCTCGTCCTCGAGTAGGGAAGTGATAAAGACTGAATTTTTGATGTGGAATGCTACCTAGCATATTTGTCCTTTGTAACTTCTTTCAAGTGACATGAATGTTCAGATCCGTAAGATTCAAAACAATAGTTTGCTATTGACATGAAAAAAATAATACTTCAAGCAAACTAGCAAGGTAATCATGAACTTTCGATATAACAAGGCCAAAGAAAGTTATCCCTACAAAATCATATAGTCTGGCTACAAGTTAAATCATGCACAACCCCGGTATTGGAAAAGGAATTGTTTTCGCACTCTTACTTTCTCAAACCTTTTTCAACTCTCACGCGATACATGAGCGTGAGCTATGGATAAAGCACTATAGGTGGTATAGAGTGTGGTGGAGGTTGTGAGACAAAAAGGAGGAGATGGTCACATCGACTCGGCGCATCAAAGGGCTATGGAGATGTCCATTAATAGATATCAATGTGAAAGAGTAGGGATTACCATGCAATGGATGCGCTTAGAGCTATAAGTATGTGAAAGCTCAAAAGGACAACTAGTGGGTGTGCATCCAACTTGCTTGCTCACGAAGACCTAGGGCAATTTTGAGGAAGCCCATTGATGACCCATAAGTATAGGGGATCAATCGTAGTCCTTTCGATAAGTAACAGTGTCGAACCCAACGAGGAGCAGAAGGCTCTGATAAGCGTATTTCAGCAAGGTAATAACTGCAAGCATTGAAAGTAGCAGTAACAAGTGATTGTGTAGCGAGGCAAAACATAGCGAGAAAAAAGTAACTAGTAACAAGTAGTAGCAACGGTGCAGCAAGTGACCGAATCCCTTTTGTAGCAAGGGACAAGCCTGAACAAAGTCTTATAGGAGGAAAAACGCTCCCGAGGACACACAGGAATTTCTGTCATGCTAGTTTCATCATGTTCATATGATTCGCGTTCATTACTTTGATAGTTTGATATGTGGGTGGACCGGCGCTTGGGTACTGCCCTTACTTGGACAAGCATCTCACTTATGATTAACCTCTCTCGCAAGCATCCGCAACTACAAAAGAAGAATTAAGACAAAGTCTAACCATAGCATTAAACTAGTGGATCCAAATCAGCCCCTCACGAAGCAACGCATAGACTGGGGTTTAAGCTTCTGTTACTCCAGCAACCCATCATCTACTTACTACTCCCCAATGCCTTACTCTAGGCCCAAATATGGTGAAGTGTTATGTAGTCGACGTTCACATAACACTACTATAGGAAAAGACAACATACAGCATATCAAAATACCGAACGAATATCAAATTCACATGACTATTATTAACATGACTTATCCCATGTCCTCAAGAACAAAACTAACTACTCACAAGACATAATCATAATCATGATCAGAGGTGTAATGAATAGCGTAAAGGATCTGAACATAAACTCTTCCACCAAGTAATCCAACTAGCATCAACTACAAAGAGTAATCAACACTACTAGCAACCTTACAAGTACCAATCGGAGTTGCGAGACGAACATTGGTTACAAGAGATGAACTAGGGATTGGAGAGGAGATGGAGCTGATGAAGATGTTGATGAAGATGCCTCCCCTCCGACGAGAGGAGTGTTGGTGATGACGATGGAGACGATTTCCCCCTCCGGTAGTTCTTTCGCCCGTATTTTTTATATAATCCCCAGCAGGATCGTCCTGCCGGAGCTCTAGATTGGATCTGCTCAAGTTCCAACTCGTGGCGGCGGCGAAACCACGAAAAAGCTCCCATGTGATTTTTTTTCTGGACCAAGACGCTTCATATAGCAAAACAGTGGGGCTAGTGGGCCGTCAGGGAGCCCACAAGCCCCCACTCCGCCACCAGGGGTGGCGGTGTCAGGGCTTGTGGATCCCTGGCAGCCCCCTCCGGTAGTTCTTTCGCCCAATATTTTCTATATAATCCATAAAAAATCCACGTAACTTTTCAGGGCATTTGGAGATGTGCAGAATAGTGGACTAGGATTTGCTCCTTTTCTAGTCCAGAATTCCAGCTGCCTGAATTCTCCCTCTTCAAATAAACCTTGCAAAATAAGAGAGAAAAGGCATAAATATGGTACCACAAGTAATATAACAGCCCAAAAAGCAATAAATATCAACATGAAAGCATGATGCAAAATGGACGTATCAACTCCCCCAAGCTTAGACCTCGCTTGTCCTCAAGCGAAAACCAAGTTCCATAAACATGTCCACATGTTGAGGGACGAAGGTGTCAACAAAACATAATACGGACATGAGGGCATCATGATCACACATAGAACAACAATACATCATAAAGATTCTTATGGGAAAGTAACAATTCCTTCACAAAGCAAAGCATGAAGCAAAAAACCTTACCGAGAAGTAACCAACAATAAACCATAGTCATTGAAGCAATTGCAATTTATCACAACATCGGAAAGAGTCAAATAAGAGCTTGTAAGGCAAACCCACATACTCAATCATCTCTTTTGTTTTCCACAATTGTTACAACTCACGTGGTACTCACGGTGTCAAAGTTTCAGCTGGCCACAGAGAAAGATAGGGGCTTATAGTTTTGCCTCCCAACGGTCCACCTCAAGGGTAAAGTCAACAACAATAAAGCATGAGTACTCAACTCCAAGTTGATATATGAATATAGATCTTTCCCGAGCATGTGACGGTAGCCAAGACAAAGGCAAAAAGGGAATTGGTGAAGATCACCATGACTCTTACAAGGGTAAAAAGTAAAGGTACAAGTTAGGCCCTTCGCTGAGGGAAGCAGAGGTTGTCATGCGCTTTTGAGGTTTGAATGCGTGTCCTCTTAGTGTGGAGGAACGTCACTTTATATTGCCTCCTGTGATAAAGAACTTTATTATGCAGTCTGTCGCTTTTATGTCTTCCTCATCACAGGTTCGTACAAAGCTTATTTTCCACACACTAATAGATCATACATATTAGAGAGCAATTTTTATTGCTTGCACCGATGACAACTTACTTGAAGGATCTTATTCAATCCATAGGTAGGTATGGTGGACTCTCATGGCAAAACTGGGTTGGAGGTTTATGGATGCACAAGTAGTATCTCTACTTGGTGAGGGAGTTTTGGCTAATATGAGGTGGAAGCAATCATCACATGCTAAGGGATCTATAATCATATAACATTGTTTGGAACCAAGGAGACACAATTCATTATGTTGTCTTCCTTGTCCAACATCTACTCCTAGGCATGTAATAGTTTGGTGAGTGCTCACAATTGCAAAAAGTGTCTAAGATGATATATTTATATATGAACCTCTCTTTCCTTATTACTTCTTATTAATTACAACAATGACTGAGGTCTATGTTGATTTATTCTCAACAAGTTTCAATCATCGTACGTGTCATAAGTGAAGTTATCACTTTCCATAAGACCGTCTCATGATCTTTCATGCTATCGTTCTTTTCATACTTTTGATCATGGCACAAAGCAAAGCCCTTGACTAATAAACTCTTTATTATATAGCTCGTAAGCTCGAATACATCGGGGGAGAGACAAAATCAAAAGACTCAAACTAAAAACTAAAGACTTATTCCTCTAAGAGAAGAAATAAAAACTGAAAAGGAAAGAACTAAAACAAAGGTAAAAGCGAAAGAAATAAAGGTGATACGATACCAGGGCAACTCCCCCAAGCTTGGCAGAAACCAAGGGGATTGCCCATACCAATGCTTAGTTGTCTTCCTTTGGTGGTGATGGTGGTGTTGTTGGAGCAGTCTTGAGCTTGTCTAATTTCCAGTTGAGCAAAAAGTTCTGCTCCCTTAAATCATCATTTTCCTCCTCAAGCTTCAACACTCTATGCCAAAGCTCCTGCTTACTCTCTTGCAAGAAACGAGAGGGGGTAAATATGGTCTTAGGCTTCCTCCTGGACTTGGGGAGGCTTGACTTCTTGAACTCCACATGGGTGCGTCCAGGTTGAGATAGAGGAGCCTCCTCTTCATCGGAACTCGTTCATTCCTTCCCCTTGGGCTCATAGTCCTCTTCCTCATCAGTGGTCCAGCCATATGGTTCCAAGTCCCCATAGATCCTAGAGTAAGCACGATCATCGGACACATAGGTCTCTTCTTCCGGATCTTGAGAAGACATCTTGACCTAGATCTGCGACAGAAAAAGCTCAAAACAAAAACAGAGGAAACCTGCGCGATACGGAGACCAAAACCTTCGGGCAATTATATATTGATTTTTTCTGGGCCAAAAGGAGTCCTCCGCAAGAAAACGGAGACCGGGAGGCACACGAGGTGCCCACAAGCTTGCCCTCCGCCACCAGGGGGTAGGGGGCGGTGGCAGGGCTTGTGGCCGCCTCGTTCGCTCTCCGGACTGCTTTTTATTTTTCTAATTTTCCAAAAATTCCAAAACGGAAGAAATTTCCTATTGGAAAAGTATCGGAGTCCATTTTCTTACCGAAACAGATACATCTTCGTTTTCAAGGTCTGAAACATGCTGATAAACATCCCTTATGTACTCCTTTGGAGTTATGACATTCATGATATTGGTCTCAACATTTATAGGAGCACCAGAGATGTAATGCTTGATTCTTTGCCCATTTACCACTCTAGGAAAATTTCCTTCCGTGTTCTTAACTTTGATGGCACCGGAACGATATACTTCCTCGATAATATAGGGACCTTCCCATTTAGAGAGAAGCTTGCCTGCAAAGAATCTCAAACGAGAATTGTATAGCAAGACATAATCACCTACATTGAACTCTCGTTTCTATATTCGTTTGTCGTGCCATCTCTTAACCTTTTCCTTGAATAACCTGGCATTCTCGTATGCCTGGGCTCTCCATTCATCTAAGGAGCTGATATCAAACAACCGCTTCTTGCCGGCAAGTTTGAAATCAAAGTTGAGCTCTTTGATTGCCCAATAAGATTTGTGTTCCAGCTCAAGAGGTAAATGGCAGGCCTTACCGTAAACCATTTTATACGGTGACATGCCCATGGGATTCTTATAAGCAGTCCTATAAGCCCATAGTGCATCGTCAAGTTTGCTAGACCAGTTCTTTCGAGATCTATTGATGGTCTTTTGTAAGATCAACTTGATCTCCCTATTACTCAACTCAACTTGACCACTAGACTGAGGATGATAAGGAGATGCAATTCTATGGTTGACATCATACTTAGCTAGCATCTTGCGGAATACACCATGAATGAAGTGTGAACCACCATCATTCATCAAGTATCTAGGGACTCCAAATCTTGGGAATATGACTTCTTTAAGCATCTTAATAGAGGTGTGGTGATCAGCATTTTTAGTGGGGACAGCTTCTACCCACTTAGTAACGTAATCCACAGCAACTAAGATGTGAGTGTACCCATTGGAACTCGGGAAGGGTACCATATAATCAAAGACCCAGACATCAAATGGTTCAATGATAAGTGAATAGTTCATAGGCATTTCCTGACGCTTACTGATGTTCCCTATTCTGTGGCATTCTTCACAAGACAAGACAAACTTACGAGCATCCTTGAAGAGAGTGGGCCAATAGAAACCTGATTGCAGTACCTTATGGGCAGTTCTATCTCCAGCATGGTGTCCTACGTAGGTTTTGGAATAACACTTCTGCAGGATATGTCCCTGTTCATGTTCAGTTACACAATGTCTAATAACACCATCTACTCCTTCCTTATAAAGGTGAGGATCATTCCAAAAGTAGTGTCTCAAATCAAAGAAGAATTTCTTCTTTTGTTGGTAGGTGAAACTGGGTGGTATGTATTTGGCTACGATATAGTTTGCATAATCGGCATACCACGGTGCACTATGTGAACTGCGGATGACATTTAATTGCTCATCAGGAAACCTGTCATCAATAGGTAGTGGGTCATCAAGGACATTCTCTAGCCTAGACAAGTTATCTGCTACAGGGTTATCAGTACCCTTTCGGTCAACGACGTGCAAATCAAATTCCTGTAGCAGGAGAACCCATCTGATCAACCTAGGCTTAGCGTCCTTCTTCTCCATAAGGTACTTAATAGCAGCTTGATCAGAGTGAATAGTGACTTTGGAGTCAACTATATAAGATCTGAACTTTTCACATGCAAACACGACTGCAAAAAATTTCTTCTCCGTAGTGGCATAGTTTCTTTGGGCACTGTCTAGAGTTTTACTAGCGTAGTGAATGACATTCAACTTCTTGTCAACTCTTTGTCCTAGAACAGCACCAACAGCATAATCACTAGCGTCACACATGATTTCAAAGGGCAAGTTCCAGTCAGGTGGTTGAAAAATAGGTGCGGTTATCAAAGCCTTCTTAAGTATTTCGAAAGCTTCCTCACAATCCTCATCAAAAACAAAAGGAACATCCTTCTGCAAGAGGTTGGTAAGAGGCCTAGAAATCTTAGAGAAGTCTTTAATAAACCTTCTATAGAAACCAGCATGACCTAGGAAACTTTGTATACCTATGATATCTGTGGGGCAAGGCATTTTCTCAATTGCATCAACCTTAGCCTTATCAACTTCAATGCCTCTTTCAGAGATTTTGTGTCCTACGACGATACCTTCATTAACCATAAATTGGCACTTCTCCCAATTCAAGACGAGGTTGGTTTCTTCGCATCTCTGTAAGACTCGATCAAGGTTGCTGTGGCAATCATCAAAGGAAGACCCGTAAACGGAGAAGTCATCCATGAAAACCTCGACGATCTTTTCACAAAAGTCAGAGAATATAGCCATCATACATCTTTGGAAGGTGGCAGGTGCATTACATAAGCCAAAAGGCATACATCTATAGGCAAAGGTACCGAAAGGGCAGGTGAAAGTGGTGTTCTCTTGATCAGATTGTGCAACAGGTATTTGCGAGAAACCTGAATAACCATCTAGAAAGCAGAAGTGTGTGTGTTTTGATAGCCTTTCTAGCATTTGGTCGATGAACGGCAAAGGATAATGATCTTTCCTAGTTGCCTTGTTCAGTTTCCGGAAGTCTATCACCATTCTATAGCCGGTAATAATCCTTTGTGGGATTAGTTCATCCTTATCATTAGGAACGACGGTGATACCTCCCTTCTTAGGTACGCAATGTACTGGACTTACCCAATCACTATGAGCAACAGGATAGATGATTCCTTCTTCCAGAAGCTTTAATATTTCTTTTCTAATGACCTCTTTCATCTTAGGATTTAATCTCCTTTGATGATCAGCAACTGGTTTAAAGTCAGGATCGGTTTTAATCTTGTGCTGACATAGAGTAGGACTAATACCCTTAAGATCATCAAGAGTATATCCAATAGCAGCGCGGTGCTTCCTCAGAGTATTTAGTAACTTCTTCCCTTCGCGCTATGAGAGGAGAGCACTCATAATGACATGATTTATCTCCTTCTCATCAAGATAGGCATACTTAAGAGTATCGGGAAATTGTTTAAGCTCGAACAGAGGATCACCCTTTGGTGGGAGAGGATCCCCAAGCAGTTCAACAGGCAGATTATTCTTGAGAATAGGATATTGTTCTAAGACAATTTTATCTATCTCATCTCTCTCCTCCATATGCATATCATTTTCATGCTCAAGCAGATATTGCTCTAAAGGATCCGTAGGAGGTACGACAATAGAGGCAAGAGCAATGATTTCATCCCTACCAGACGACTCTCTTTCATGAGACACACCCTGGAAATTTACTGTGGCAGTCTGCTTAATGCAATCAATGTGAGCATTGACAGTGTTGAGAAAGGGTCTACCAAATATGATGGGACAAAAGCTATCTTGTGCAGTACCAAGGACGAGGAAATCAGTAGGATGCTTCGTCTTACCACACAGGACTTCTACGTCTCTCACAATTCCGAGTGGGCAGATAGTGTCTCTATTAGCTAGCGTAATAGTGACATCAATGGGTTCTAACTCAGCAGGTGCAATCTCATCTTTGATTTCATCATATAGAGAACGAGGTATTGCACTAACACTAGCTCCCATATCACATAAACCATGGTAACAGTGATCTCCTATCTTAACAGAAACAACGGGCGGGCCAACTACAGGTCCGTGTTTGTCTTTCGCGTGAGCTTTAGCAATTCTAGCGGAGTCCTCACAGAATTTGATAACATGCCCATCTATGTCTTCGGCTAAGAGATCTTTGATAATAGCAACACTAGGTTCAACTCTAATTTCCTCAGGGGGTGCAAGTGGTCTAATGTAACCCCTACGTATCACAGTTGGAGCTTTAGAATAATCCTTTATCCTAGCAGGGTATGGTGGTTTCTCAGTGTAAGCACAAGGAACAACAGGATCACTAAAAGCAATGACTTTCTCCTCAACTAGATTGGTTTTGGCTATGTTGCTTTCTATGGGAGGATGATATTTAAACCACTTCTCTTTGGGAAGATCAACATGAGCAGAAAAACATTCACATAGAGAAGCTACTATCTCAGAGTCAAGTCCATACTTAGCGCTAAAATCTCTAGAAGTGTTTGTCTCAACATAAGATTTAACGCAATCAAACTGGAAATTCATACCTGACTCCTTACCTTCCTCCAGCTCCCAATCTTCAGAGTTGCGTTTGATTCTCACCAACAAATTCCATTTGTGATCAATATCCTTCTTCATAAAAGAACCGGCACAAGAAGTGTCAAGCATGGTACGATCTTCATGCGAAAGCCGAGCATAAAAGTTTTGAGTGATGATTTGTATCGAGAGCTCATGATTGGGGCAAGAATATAGCATTGATTTAAGCATCCCCCAAGCTTGAGCTATGCTTTCCCTATCGCGAGGCCAAAAGTTATCAATAATATTCCGATCACGATGTACTAAATTCATAGGATAGAACTTTTGATGAAATTCCAATTTCAACCGATTGTAGCCCCATGATCCAGTACCATCACATAGCCTATACCATGTCAACGCCTTATCCTTCAAAGATAAAGGAAATACTTTCTTCTTTACCTCATCCTCGGGCAAACCTGCAAGCTTAAATAAACCACAAACTTCATCTACATAGATTAGATGCAAGTCTGGATGTGAAGATCCATCTCCTGTGAAAGGATTAGCCAGCAGTTTCTCAATCATACCCGAAGGAATTTCATAAAAGATATTTTCAATAGGTACATCAGGTTGAGGAGCAACTCCTCGTGCTTCTGTTCGTGGTGAAGATATCCCGAACAAACTCCTCAAAGGAACAGTTTCCATAGTGACAAGTGACAATAAATTTCAGCACAGTATATAAATGTTTCCTTACCAATTTCCACTTACCAAAGGCGCTTCACTCCCCGGCAACGGTGCCAGAAAAGAGTCTTGATGACCCACAAGTATAGGGTATCAATCGTAGTCCTTTCGATAAGTAAGAGTGTCGAACCGGACGAGGAGCAGAAGGCTGTGATAAGTGGATTTCAGCAAGGTAATAACTGCAAGCACTAAAAGTAGCGGTAACAATTGATTGTGTAGCGAGGTGAAATGTAGCGAGCAAAAAGTAACAAGTAACAAGTAGTAGCAACGGTGCATCAAGTGACCCAATCCCTTTTGTAGCAAGGGACAAGCCTGAACAAAGTCTTATAGGAGGAAAAACGCTCCCGAGGACACATGGGAATTTATGTCATGCTAGTTTCATCATGTTCGTATGATTCGCGTTCGTTACTTTGATAGTTTGATATGTGGGTGGACCGGCGCTTGGGTAGTGCCCTTACTTGGACAAGCATCCCACTTATAATTAACCTCTCTCACAAGCATCCGCAACTACAAAAGAAGAATTAAGAGAAAGTCTAACCATAGCATTAAACTAGTGGATCCAAATCAGCCCCTCACGAAGCAACGCATAGACTGGGGTTTAAGCTTCTGTCACTCCAGCAACCCATCATCTACTTACTACTCCCCAATGCCTTACTCTAGGCCCAAATATGGTGAAGTGTTATGTAGTTGATGTTAACATAACACCACTAGAGGAAAAGACAACATACATCATAACAATGATGACTCTATAGGAAATACATCCGGCAGTGTACTGGGATGTGCTACGATCTAGCTTGGCTTATGACTCGCCAGCTATATTTCGATCATGCAATGACAATATGAAAGTGAGGGCACAAGTCATGAGACGGAACGGTGGGAGTTGCATGGCAATATATCTTGGAATGCCTATGAAAATGCCATAATAGGTAGGTACGGTAGCTGTTTTGAGGAAGTCATATGGTGGGTTTGTGCACAGGCGAAAGTTGCACGGCACTAGAGAGGCTAGCAATGGTGGAAGGTGAAAGTGCATCTATACCATGGACTCACATTAGTCATGAAGAACTCACATACTTATTGCGAAAGTTTTTATTACTAATCGAAACAAAGTGCTAAACGCATACTCCTAGGGGAAGGGTTGATAGGTGTTAACCATCGCGCGATCCTGACCGCAACACAAAGGATGACAATCAATAGATCAATTATGCTCCGACTTCCTAACATAGCGGTTCACCATACGTGCATGTTACAGGAATCACTAACTTCAACACAAGTATTTCTAGATTCACAACACCCTACTAACATAACTCTTAATATCAGCAAATCCATGTCTCAAAACTAATTGAGAGGAATCAAACTTCTATTTCTAATCAATGCACAAGAAGATGGAAGTTTCATTGTATCCTCTTTGGGTGCCTATCACCTTTGGGACTACTTTCATAGCACAAGCCAACTACCAAGTTACTCAGAGAGATCACTCTCAAAAAGATATAAGTGAAGATCGAGAGTTCTTATTTCTCCAAAATATAACACAGCCTTGCTCTAAAAGATCTAAGTAAAGCACATGTGAGCTAAATTGCCTAACTCAAAAGATATAAGCGAAGCTCAAAGAGTATTCTAGCAAATTAACGATGAGTGCATGTCTTTCTAAAAAGGTGTGCAGCAAGGATGATTGTGACACAACAAAAAGAAAATACTCCTACGATACAAGACGCTCAAGGCAAAACACATATCATGTGGTGAATAAAAATATAGCTCCAAGTAATGTTACCGATGGATTGAAGACGAAAGAGGGGATGCCTTCCCGGGGCATCCCCAAGCTTAAGCGTTTTGGTGTCCTTGAATTTGGCTTGGGATGCCTTGGGCATCCCCAAGCTTGAGCTCTTTCCACTCTTTATCCCTTTGTCCATGAGAACATCACCCAAAACTTGAAAACTTCACAACACAAAACTTAAACAGAAACCCGTGATATCATTAGCACAAGAAAACAAACTACCACCTCTTTAGGTACTGTGGCAAACTTGATTTTTATTCATATTGGTGTTAGGTTACTGTATTCTCACTTTTTCATGGCTAGTACCCTCCCAATAATATCCATAGTTTCATCAAAACAAGCAACCAACACAACAAAAAAACAGAATCTGTCAAAAACAGACCAGTCTGTAGCAATATGTATACTTTGTACACTTCTGGTATCTCAAAAATTCTGAAACATTATGAAAGTTTGGGAAAATGGCATATCAACCAGCAGAAAAAAGAATCAACTCAAAATATCTTTTTGGATAAAAATGAAAAATAATTTCGTTAGCGAAAAGTTTCTGTCTTTTTCCAGCAGGATCAAACAACCATCACCAAACTAGTCATAAAGGTTTTACTTAGCTCAAACACAAAAAGAAACACAAAAGACACAATCATAACAGAATTATGATGGTGTGGAGACAACAAAAGATAAAGCAAAAAAGCAAAGATAAATTCATTGGGTTGCCTCCCAACAAGCGCTATTGTTTAACACCCTTAGCTAGGCATAAGCTGATAGAATCATGTATCGTCGTCTTTGGTGCTCAAATCATAAGTAGCCCTCATCATCTTAAGGTCTTCACCTCTCTTACTAGATGGTTCACCACTATTTTTAGGAAAAAAAAGCAGACTTGGTGGCCTTATTGTGGGCAAAAATTAGAGTGTTCTGCACAGCGGCAAAAGCAGAACCCAAGTTGGTTATAAGATCCTCTAGTTTGCCAATCCTAGCGGAATCATGACCTAGTTTTTCATTAACTGTGGGTTCCCTCTCCTTTAGATTTTTCAAAGTCATTCCCACCTTGGATCCGTACTGAGTGATTTGATTGTGGATCTTTTTATCCAAATTCTCAATGAGTTCAATCGTAGCAACTTTATTTTCAATGATATCCAGCCTAAGCATCACATGTTCCAAAGTTAAGGTGGTTCCATTAACCATGAGTGGGGGTGAGCCTACCAAATTTATCAAAGCACCGTAAGAATCAACGGTATGGCTACCCAAGAAGTCTCCGCCTACGATGGTGTCAAGAACATATCTATTCCAAGGGGAAATACCCACATAAAAGCTGCGAAGCAGGACGGTAGTGGATTGCTTACGAGTAGATCTATTCTGAGCATTGCAAATCCTATACCAAGCATCCTTTAAATTTTCTTCCTCAATTTTTTTAAATTGAGAACTTCACTCTCGGGAGTATCGTTCGAAGCGGTGGGTCTAGCCATGAGGACAGGTAGACTATCCCACTCAAGTAGGCAGAAAACAAGCGAAAGAAAAGGGCGAACGAAAAAGGCGCATATTTTTGCAAATTTTTGTTTTTCAGAAGTGGGAGCGAGGAAAACGAGAGGCCAAAAAAGTAAATGCAAAAGATGATTTTGCGACACTTACTTGGATAAGCTTCACTTAGAATAACCCCGGTGCCAGAAATTGACACGTTGACGAGAGACTATTCTTGACTTGATCCTCCCCGGCAACGGCGCAAGAAATTCTTCTTGCTACCTCTTGAGCTTGCGTTGGTTTTTCCCTTCAAGAGGAAAGGGTGATGCAGTACAGTAGCAGTAAGTATTTCCCTCAGTTTTGAGAACCAAGGTATCAATCCAGTAGGAGAATCAAGCCAAGTGTCCAGAGTACCTGCGCAAACACAAACGAGCTTGCACCCAGCGCTATAAAGGGGTTGTCAATCCCTTCAAGATTGATTGCAAAGTGAGATCTGAAGGCGGAAAGTGCAACGAAATAAAAGTGTAAGGCTGAAAATATGATGTGAAGTAGACCCGGGGGCCATAGTATTCACTAGAGGCTTCTCTCAAGAAAGCAAATATTACGATGGGTGAACGAATTACTGTCGAGCAATTGATAGAACTGCGCAAAGTCATGACGATATCTAAGGCAATGATCATACATATAGGCATCACGTCCGAGACAGGTAGACCGATACTTTCTGCATCGACCGCTATCCAGCATGCATCTAGTGTATTGAGGTCATGACAAACAGAGTAACGCCTTAAGCAAGATGACATGATGTAGAGGGATAAATTCATGCAATAGATATAAACCCCATCTTTTTACCCTTGATGACAACAACACAATGCATGCCTCGCTACCCCTTCTGCCACTGGGTGAGGTCACCGCATGATATGAACCCAAAACCAAGCACTTCTCCCATTGCAAGAATCATAGATCAAGTTGGTCAAACAAAACCCACAACTCAAAGAGAATTACAAGGATATGAAATCATGCATATAAGAGATTAGAAGAAACTCAAATAAGATTCATAGATAATCTGATCATAAATCCACAATTCATCGGATCTCAACAAACACACCGCAAAACAAGATTACATCATATAAATCTCCATGAAGATCATGGAGAACTTTGTATTGAAGATTCAAGAGAGAGAAGAAGCCATCTAGCTACTAGCTATGGACCCGAAGGTCTATGGTGAACTACTTACACATCATCGGAGAGTCAATGGTGTTGATGAAGAGGCCCTCCGTATCCGAATCCCCCTCTGACAGGGCACCAGAACGTGCCCCAGATGGGATCTTGCGGAGACAGAAGCTTGCGGCGGTGGAAAAGTATTTTCGTCGATCTCTCCCGTGGTTTTGGATTTTTCGATGATTTATAGGTGGAAGAAGTAGGGCAGACGAGCCACACAGGGCCCACAAGCGTGCTCGGCGCGGCCCCCCTGGCCGCGCCTAGGGGGCTTGTGGCCTCCCCTAGTGGCCTCTGCCTTGGTTCTCACGCACCGTGCGTATCTTCTGTTCCGGAAAAAAAAATCTTTTCGGAAGTTTTATTCCGTTTGGACTCCGTTTAATATTCTCCTCTGAAAAGGGTAAAAAACATGGAAAAAACAGGAACTGGCACTTGGCACTGAGTTAATAAGTTACTCCCAAAAAATATAAAAGGCATACAAAACATCCAAAGTTTGACAAGATAATAGCATGGAACCATCAAAAATTATAGATACGTTGGAGACGGATCACGCGGCATGCCAGGTGCCAGCTCCCGCTCCTCCTCGACCTTGTTCCATCCCCAGACCGCACCCACGAAGACCGCAAACGCGTTCCAAATCCCTCTCTCCTCCCCTGGCCATCTCCATGGTCTCACCGATGCACGAACATTCGATGAACCGTGCCCCCTGTATATAACGCCACCCAGAGCCTCCCTCTCCCTCCCTTCAACGTCCTGCTACACCTAATCGCACCCCTGAGCCACCCATTCATCACCAGGAGCCCCCGAGCACGAGAACGATCTCCGGATCCATCGCATCGGGATTCCAAAAATCCACGGGTACAAGGCCCCTTCGGCTCTGATTTCTTTTCCAATGGGACCACAACATATTCCTAGTGCTTTCCCCTCTCTCCCATGTTTTTTGATGCATGATTCAGCCCAGTCAACCACCCTCCAAAAGCTCCTCCACCATAGGACCTCGTCCCCGGCAACTCCCTGCACCCGTGCTCTACCCTCCTCCACCAGTGAAATGATGGCTCGTCCCTGGACCTATTTCCACCTCTAGCCGCACTCATCGTACCCTCTATCATCGCCTGTGAGCTCGCCGCCCTCTCTGTCCCAAGGTTGGAGATGACAAGTGGGGGCCACCTGTCATCCTCATCTCTCCCTCGCCTGCCCTCTCGGCCACTAGCGGCTCGGCCCCGCGTGTTGGGTTTAAAGCCTGGTGAGTGTGCGTCCCTAGTCCACCTGGGCTGGTTCACTCGGTGGGCCGATTCGGCCAGCATCTCTGGGCTGAGGAATTGTGGCCCCTTTTCATTTTCCTTTAAAATTCAGTTTTGTAAAAATCCTACATGATTAAATATTTATCCAAATTCAAATACTCCTCCACCACAAATCTTGTAATATTATGTAGTATTTTAGAGTGCCACTTGTGAAATTTTTACAAAAGGTTGCATGCACTATATTATTTTTAAATCTTGTTTTAGGTATTTTAACACCGTGTTAAAATAGTGTCTGTAACTTTTTGTAGTCCAAAAATAAAACCCCATAATTTTTACAGAACCTATACTTATCCTAGTATTTTACAAAAATGGTGTGACATTTTTTCTGAGTAGAATATTTTCCATGTTGTTGGCCGAGTGCTTATTTTTGCCCGTTTACATTGCAGCGATAGAATGCGTTACTGGCGAGGGGCTTGGACCAGAAGACCTCGAAGAACCTGGAGACCTATTTGAGAAAGACAAGCAACCCTTTGACCATGTCTAAGAAACTAATTTTATGCACGTCAAATAGCACTTCGTTTCGATGCATTCAATCATGTTGAATTGGTGAACCCCTTGGTGGGTTGTTTCTAGTAACTCCTCATTGATACTTGCAATTGGGCATGACCCTACCTTCCTATGAGCATTGTGTGCGGGTGGTAAGTAGTTAGGTTGCCGGTAGTGCTATGCATGGGACCGGGTACATGCATGGAGACAGTAAAAAGAGGTGATTTCAAACGTTTTGCAAAAACTTGTCATGTGCCACGAATGCCCGTGGGTGATGTGTTGAGCTAGGTAACCACTTGATGAGTGAAAGGATCAAGATGGGCCTATAGGGGGGTGAATAGGTACAACTACAAATTTTAATTGTGTCTTAGCAATTTTAGGCAATAATGCGGAATATGAAGGTTTGCCTAACAATTTTAGGCAATAATGTGGAATATGAAGGGTTAGGGATAACCTCAACTCCGAGAGACGAGGATGTATTCCGATGTTCACTTCCTTGGAGGAAAGATACTTCAACGTTTAGATAGGGGGACGTTACCACGAAGGCACACCAACGCCACGAAGGCTCACCCTACTTTCCTTGGACGGATGTTTTGACCTGGACAAAGAGTTTGCACTGTCAATTTTAATAGATCTGAGAAGCGGTTTTTCTAGAACTTATTTTTATGCAAAGTAGATTACCGGATAATTTTCACGATGCAACCCCTCTTAATAGTGCGGTTTCCCTAAGGACTCAAGAAACAAATAAAAACTTTCATGGAACTCCGTCTTTTTCCTTTTTCCGAGTAGAGGGAAAATAACCATCCATGCTTCTTTTTACTATTGTCAGAGCTATTTACACTAGAGCATGTGGTTAGAAATTCAAATGAAATTGTCATAGATGTCAAAAACAATTTAGGTAAATTATGCACTTTCAATGAGGGAGTGGTATACCGAGGCTAGCTGTGTGAGTACTTACTAATAACCGGATTAGATTTAAGATTTGTCGACCATACCAACATTACATGTACGACCACAATACCCCTTATGGGACCGGCCTTTGATGATTACTATGGTCGGCGCTAGTAGAGAGCCCGCATTACTAGTGGCGGGAGTGACGGGGTCACTCTCGAGACGGGGTCATGCCAAGGAAAGGCGACCATGGGCTGTTTTGACAGACATCGGGCACACCGTTGCGTGCCCTCGTGGACGATACGTGATGTACATCACGAGGGATTGTCACCAATGACTGGACTCTTTGGTAGTATCGTCATGGGAAAGGTGATGTTCGAGTACTTACCTCGGGTATGAAAAATGTCGCGGGTCGTGTGCTGACACAGAGGTTTCCCAAATCTTGTGGGTAAAGTGTGCAACCTCTACAAAGTGTAAAACTATTCGAATAGTCATGTCCACGATCAAGGAGATTTGGGTGGTGCTACTTAAACTACATCCTGGAGTTTTCGCTAAAACCAAGTGGGTTGTCGGTGATGCTAGGTCGACACCTATGGGATCAACGTGATACCCTTGAGATCTTAGGGCGGGGAAAGACAACGTCAAGAGCAGACCTAAAGATCGACATCCGGCAAGCCTTTTTACCCAGGTTCGGAACGCTTATGCGTAAAACCCTACGTCCTGCTCATCTGATCGTATTAAGTGTTCTTTTTGTTGTTCATTACAGTGATGATAACCGTCTTCTTGGCCAATCTCCAAAAAGTCTAACCCCTTGTGAATGAGCTAAGGGCCTCCTTTTATAGGCAAAGGGGTCACCTACAGTGCTCGCTGGTAGGTTCACGAGATGTTATAGTGAACCTGGAGCGGTGCTTATCCATCTACCCTTGTCAGGTGCATTAAATGCACGTCTTGTCCTTGTCAGCTAAGTGTTGGTGAAGACATGTGTCCAGGTGTTTCGACACCTGGATGCCCCGCTGCCCCATGCGGACGCTAGAACTCGGGAGGGCGGTGGCACTGTGGCAAGGGTGGTCGCCCTTCAGTGCCTTGCCACGTCATCCCGGCAAGGGCGCTTGCCGGGGCCTTGGTGCTTCGTCCCGGCAAGGAAGCTTGCCGGGGGCTTCGACCGTCTTCCCGGCGAGGGAGGCTCGCCGGGGCCTTCTGCTTGGAGGGTTCTTCACGTCCATTAAGCAGACGTAGCCTTGGAGGTGTTCCTGGCAAGTTCGGCTTGTCGGGGTCTTGGATACCTTGGGGGTGCGTCTTGTCTGAATTCTGCCACGCCCTGCCGTCAGGGGCTCTTCGCGCCCGTGCACAAGTCTGGGGCACAAGAGACCCCAGTCTTCAGTGCACCGACATGTGTGGGGGGTGGTGGAAGTACGAGTATTGAGGTAAGTCAGATGACTTGGCATGATGGGTGAACATGGGTCGTTCAACCCCTAGTTGATATTGATATATGTAACATGTTCACTTGGTTACCGTTTACCTTATGATGCATGTTGCACGAGAAGTTGATAATGTTATTGCACTCAAGAAAAATCTCCTTTCCGCAAAATATCATACTAGTGTTATGTCATACTTCGTTATTGCCTTGTTCCATATCATGGGTTGCTTGCGAGTACATTCAAAGTACTCATTGGCTTGCCACTTGTTATTTACTTGGCCAGGCATGGAAGAACAAGAGTTTGGAGAAGAGTTCTTTGGTGACGAACATGCGAACTAGGACGCTTCCGAGTCAGAATGCCTATAGGTTAAGGCAGATGGTATGGGTTCACGCTTTCAACCAAGTTATCTGTTGTTAGTTGTGTTTGGTTTGTTGGTCTTCGAGGCCCTACCTATGTAATGACTTGGCCTTAATGTACCATATTTGTATCTGACGGTATGTATGGATGTAAGATTCTTGTTATTCTGCTTTTGTGTGTTCAGTGAGCATTGATCTCTAGGATCACTGTACACGTGCATTCAGTGATCACGACTTACAAGTCGGGGGTCCCCATAGAGCTGGTATCAGATCCATCCACTATAGGAATCAGCTTCTGTGCCGTTTGCCATCACAGACGTCAAAGACTAGATCCCGGATGGCAAAGACAAAACAACAGACGGCAAAGAATCTCACGGCCGGCAAAATTTCTGCGTCAGCCTACGACGGCATAGGACCTTCTTTGCCGTCTGTCCCCCCAAAGCGGACGACAAAGCTCTTTGCCATCAGCTTTCCTTAGGAGCAGTCGGCAAAGTGCTCAAGACGGCAGCCGACAGGCGTTGCCTCCGTTAGGGGTTAACGGAGGCTTTGCCGTCTGCCTCCCCCTTATTCTTTGTCGTCTGCCTCCCCCTTATTCTTTGTCGTCTGCTCCCCTTACTCTTTGTCGTCTGCCTCCTCCTCCTCCCCCCTCCACTCTTTGCCGTCTGACTCCTCCTCCCCCCTCCTCTGTGCCCTCTTCTTTGTCGTCTGCCCACCCAGGAGGCAGAAGGCAAGGAGCCTATATAGACACCCCAGGATGCATAGCTGGGTGCCATGTGGCACCTTTGCTATCTGCCAGCTGATGGCACAGGTCTTTTCCATCAGCTGGCAGACGGCAAAGAGGCCATATAGTACCTGTTTTTTGTTTTATATTATTTCACAAAACATATATATATATATATATATTTGACATCACATTTATATAATTCACCACACATATATGATATATAGTTCACCACACATATACTTGCCAACACATATATGTAATTCACCACACATATATGATATACATATAAATCAATGTACATCCACATATATCGAAAGAACCAACATACAAAGTATTGCACTGTTTATCCATATATACATATACATATAGTTCGACATTGTTCATCAACTCAAATGAAAACTAGATGATATACATATAAAATTCATCCATCGACATTGTTCAACTCCATGAATGCCAGCTTCCATGCATGTAGTATATCCAATCTGCAAAAATGTGAATAAGAAAGTCACAAGAAAAACAAAATATGATGTTTTTCACCTAATTCTGTCATTTTTAGCGGAAAACAAGCTAAGAATATAATATTCATGAGCTAACCAAGGTTCTTATGCCATTTTTAGCTTATTATGGCATTTTGGAGCTAAATGGGTTAACTAAAGCAAGGATAATATGAAAGAGGAGAAGAAAGAGGAGGAGGAAGAGAAGAAGAACAAGAAATCAAGAAGAAGGAGGAGAAGGAGGAGAAGGACTAGAAGGTCCTTGGCCTTCTCCTTCTCCTCCTCCTCCTCCTCCTCCTTCTCCTTCTTCTCTTCTTCTTCTTCTCTTTCTTTTCATTTTTCCTATTTCTTCTCCTCTTCTCTTATTGGAGCTAAATTACCTAATTATGTCTTTTTGGAGCTAAATGGGCTAATTGTCCCATTTTAGAGGAAAACAAGCTAAGTATATAATATTCATGAGCTAACCAAGGTTCTTATGCCATTTTGAGCTTATTATGGTATTTTGGAGCTAAATGGGCTAATTATGTCATTGTTGGGGAAATTAAAGCAGGGATAATATGAAAGAGGAGAAGAAAGAGGAGGAGGAGGAGAAGAAGAAGAAATCAAGAAGAAGGAGGAGAAGGAGGGGAAGGAGGAGGAGGAGAAGGACTAGAAGGTCCTTGGCCTTCTCCTTCTCCTCCTCCTTCTCCTTCTTCTCTTCTTCTTCTTCTTCTTCTTCTTCTTCTTCTTCTTTCTTTTCATTTTTCCTATTTCTTCTCCTATTCTCCTCTTGTTGGAGCTAAATTACCTAATTATGTATTTTTGGAGCTAAATGGGCTAATTATCCCATTTTAGAGGAAAACAAGCTAAGTATATAATATTCATGAGCTAACTAAGGTTCTTATGCCATTTTGAGCTTATTATGGTATTTTGGAGCTAAATGGGCTAATTATGTCATTGTTGGGGAAATTAAGGCAACGATAATATGAAATAGGAGAAGAAAGAGGAGGAGGAGGAGGAGAAGAAGAAGAAATCAAGAAGAAGGAGGAGAAGGAGGATAAGGAGGAGGAGGAGAAGGAATAGAAGGTCCTTGGCCTTATCCTTCTCCTCCTTCTCCTCCTCCTCCTTCTCCTTCTTCTCTTCTTCTTCTTCTTCTTCTTTCTTTTCATTTTTCCTATTTCTTCTCCTCTTCTCCTCTTGTTGTAGCTAAAGTACCTAAATATGTCTTTTTGCAGCTAAATGGGCTAATTATCCCATTTTAGAGGAAAACAAGCTAAGTATATAATATTCATGAGCTAACCAAGGTTCTTATGCCATTTTGAGCTTATTATGGCATTTTGGAGCTAAATGGGCTAATTATGTCATTGTTGGGGAAATTAAAGCAAGGATAATATGAAAGAGGAGAATAATGAGGAGGAGGAGGAGAAGAAGAAGAAATCAAGAAGAAGGAGGAGAAGGAGGAGAAGGAGGAGGAGGAGAAGGACTAGAAGGTCCTTGGCCTTCTCCTCCTTCTCCTCCTCCTCCTCCTCCTTCTCCTCCTTCTCCTCCTTCTCTTCTTCTTCTTCTTCTTCTTCTTCTTTCTTTTCATTTTTCCTATTTCTTCTCCTCTTTTTGGAGCTAAATTACCTAATTATGTCTTTTTGGAGCTAAATGGGCTAATTATCTCACTTTAGAGGAAAACAAGCTAAGTATATAATATTCATGAGCTAACCAATGTTCTTATGCCATTTTGAGGTTATTATGGCATTTTGGAGCTAAATGAGCTAATTATGTCTTTTTGGGGAAATTAAAGCAAGGATAATATGAAAGAGGAGAAGAAAGAGGAGAAGGAGGAGAAGGAGAAGAAATCAAGAAGACGGAGGAGAAGGAGGAGAAGGAGGAGGAGGTGAAGGACTAGAAGGTCCTTGGCCTTCTCCTCCTTCTCCTCCTCCTCCTCCTTCTCCTTCTTCTCTTCTTCTTCTTCTTCTTTCTTTTCATTTTTCCTATTTCTTTTTCTCTTCTCCTCTTCTCGTCTTCTTGGAGCTAAATTACCTAATTATGTCTTTTTGGAGCTAAATGGGCTAATTATCTCATTTTAGAGGAAAACATGCTAAGTATATAATATTCATGAGCTAACCAAGGTTCTTATGCCCATTTTGAGGTTATTATGGCATTTTGGAGCTAAGTGGGCTAATTATGTCTTTTTGGGGAAATGAAAGCAAGGATAATATGAAAGAGGAGAAGAGAAACTTACCGTAGTGGTCATCAAGGAGGAGAAACACCACGGTTGCTCGCGGCGGCTTCGTTTGGAGACGGTTGCCCTGGAGAAGGGTCGTGCGATGCCGCTCGGGAGTTATTCTGCAGAAAAGATATTTTGCAATGTCTCAATTAGCATGATGACACTCAATTATTAATACTAGTTTCTAATGAAACTCACTGTGCCAATCGAAGAGAAGACGGGCATCGGCGGAGGGACTTAACCGCTCTTCTCGCATAGACCCTGAAGAGTGGGTCGTATTAGTTAGTAATGAAACAGACTTTACACACATGATTTGGGTAATGTAAAAAAACATACCACAAAAAGCTCATACAGGGCCCGTTGACCGGCCTCATTCCGGGCCCTCTCCTCCTCAATCAATCGTGTCGTGGTCTGGTCCCTCTCATCAAGAGCAGCCTGGCTTGCGAATCTCTCTTTCTCAAGAGCAGCCTGGTTTGCCGCTCTCTCTTTCTAAAGAGCAGCCCGAAACACCATTCCTCGTTACCATAGTAATGATCTATGGTGACACACATAATGAAATGGATGAAAGTGTTCTTAGTCCGTACAACTAACCTCGATGGCAAGTTCGACTGGCCGTGGACGACGCGTTATCTCAGGACAGCTGCTCGACTGGCGCGCCTTGATCTTCGGAAGAGTGAGTGGAGAACGTATTATCCCATCTCCAATGGCTATCGATCCATGGGGCATCCCGCCACCAGATATCATCACCAGCTCTGGATCCAAAGGTTCCTGGCTAGGGTTAAAGTTATCCCCTTTCGTAGCCTTCCCCACGTCCCTGTATGCCACGAGCTTCTGGTGGGATGATATGTTGGTGAAGTTATTGGGATCATCCAGGTCACACTCAGAGAATGCCTTCGCCTTCTTGTACGAGGCAGTACGGGCCATGCCATAAAGGTCGTACAAGTGTGGCATCTCCGTCTTATTGTGATGCGCCTAAAAGAGAGGAACAAAATATTAGCATCAAGAATGAATTGCATGAATCATGAAGCAAATCACATACCCAGTTTCGTCCAAACTGAAGTAAGTTGGCGTTGCCTTGATGATGTGGCAAACCAACCATTTGGCTACGCCGATCCTTCGCATTCTCATGGACGGCTCGCCAGCTGCTTGTGCACCACTCATCAACCAACGCCTCCCAACAACCCATCTTATCTGTACACCATCTCGGGGGCACCTATAAGTTATTAGAAAGAATTTTCAGCGCTACGCCTATGAATGAGATCAAGAAAACTACGTAGAAGGACTTAAGAATAGGTAATTACCTTCATGTATTGCTCGTTCTTTAGAAACTTTCCGCGACAATCCTTCTTCTTCTTCTTAATACCACGCCTGGCGTAGTAATCTTGAATAGCCTGCGGCCGAGCCTCGTGGCGCAAGTTCTGTAGTAACCGCCTACACTCGGCCTCGAGAACCTGGCTGCCTCCTCCTCATATCTATCCTCACACCTATAGAAGGTCTGCAATCAAACGTGAAAACACCGATTAGTACAATAATTAGCTATATTGTTAATTTTAGATTTTTTAAAAGGATAATTTACCCAAAAGCTCTTGATCACCATCTCGGCCCTCGTGTGGCACAAGACAACATCTATAATCTCCTCTGGCGGGGCCTGCGCAGCCTGGTAGTGCTCCCAGGAAAATCCTAGTGTAGGAACCTGACCCTCACCAGGCAACATGACAAACCCTGGGAAATTTGTCCGGCACAGCACACCAAGGACGGAGTTCGGCCTGCGGACTCCAAGAGGGTGTACCCATCCCCTGCAGTATGATAAGATCAACACATTAGATATTTGAACAAACTTGAAGGCAAAAGCTAAAAAAAGAGTAAATGTACTTACCTATCTCCCTCAGGTTTAATCACCGGCCTCTGCTCGCGGATAGCCGGCGCGACCGGGAGACGTGTACTACCACGCTTGTACACGGTGGCCCCGTCCACCTGCACATCGCCCTCACTATCCGTAAGCTCATCCCCGCCATCCCCGCCCCCTGAGCCACCCGTACCCTCCGTCCAATCCGACAACTTGGTATGATCCGGCCAGGTCTCCCATCGGGGCCTCTCCACGTCGGGTGAAGCCTCTGGAACCGTAATCTCCTCCGGCTGCTCCTGGGCCGAATGCACCTCGGCCCGAGGCTGCTCCTGGACCGGAGTCTCATGGGACGAATGCCCGTCAACAACAGGCTCCTGGAACGGAGTCCCCGTAGCCTCCTCCGCAAACGGGTCGACCATACTAGTCCTATGATCGGGTGAATGAGCTGGTGGTGGTGGCGAGGACGGCTCAACAGTCCTCCTGGATCTTCCGCGGCCACCACCTCTCTCTGTACCCTTCCCCTTATTCCCTACCCGACCAGCACATCTCCCAGTGGGCAATGCCGCCGACGAAGAAGAACCCATGGGTGGTGTCGAAAGACCGTCTGCCAAGGCTCTACGGAGAGATAGGGGTGGAAGGGAAGTACCACCCCTCGTGCGGGGCGCCTGGGAAGAAACCGTCGAGCGATCTGGACCAGCGCCCACCATCTTTCCACACCTGGTGACCTGCCATGATAAAGATTAAAATAAATTAGTACAACATAAAAAAATTGAATAACTGATATGAATAATAATATGTACATGAATAATAAAGATTAGAATATATATAATTTAAGTTGTGAATCTTACAAACTAATAATCATCATCAATAAATGCATCATCATCATCACTATTACGCATGTCTTCATGAATGACGTGCTCGTCGGGTTCAACAACGTGAAGTTGTGAAAGGCCTTCCTTTAATTGTTGAAGCATGGACAGGTCATCCGCATCAGTAACCCCTACGAGTTCCAGGTCTTCTGGTTCCGGCTCAGGGCTGGAGTCGGATTCATTGTTGTTGTCTACTTCCATGTTCTTGGGTGAAGCACGGCGATTCTTGAAACTTTTCTTGGAAAGACGTGTTTCTTGGAAGAATTCTCCATCATATGTGTCTGGGTTAATGTGAGGTTCATAATCCTGTTCATTTGGGAGAGATGGTCTGACATGTGGCGGCACTTCATAAACAACATACCAACCTTCCATATTCTTATCCGTTTGACATGCCCACGGTAGATAGAAAACTTGGGTCGCCTGTTGAGCTGTAATATAGACATCGGGAACATCTAAATGGGTGTTTGGATTTATTTCGACTAGTCCTATATGTTCATGAGTCCTTCTAGTCTTTTTCGGCTGGAACCAATAACATTTGAAGACTACGACGTTCGGTGGGTTTTTACCATATAATTGAAGTTCATAAATTGCTTCAACTCTTCCATAATACTCAATAACACCTTCGTCGATAGCAGAGACACCAAAATTTGTAGATTTCCGGTCGGGCATAGATAGCTCTTTGCCAAAGGTACGAAAGAGATACCCGTTGATGTTGTATTTCTCAAATGAACGGACCTTATAGTCAAAACCATTAGCGACTTGTCTCAATTCGTCGTCCATAGACTCTGAATTACCCTACAAGTTTAATACGAAATGGTTGTTGCATTAGCTGCAAGTTAGACCAAGAATGAAATGGTCCCTTATTGATAATTACCGTTTGTTTGAACCAAGAGATGAAACCGGGACAGTCGCCTCCTGTCTTTGACAGAAGCTCATACTCTTCGACGAAATCATTTTCGATGACCGCTCCATCCGAGAATTTGACGACGTAAAGGCTGTTTGAAATATCGGGAATAAGAGCAGTTCAAATGAATTTGAAGTTACGCGAAAATGTGCCGAGAACTCACTCGATGTACGGCCGCACTTCTGTTAGGTTGTTGAAGATATACAACGAAATGTTCTGCGATTCTTCGACATCCAATGTTATTAGTTTTGAAGCACCGGCTGGTGCGAGCTTCCCTTTGAATAGGCTGAGGTTGGACCCACCTTTTTTAGGGTCTGCATCATTGTGCCGAGGCTTCGGATTATGCAAATGATGATTTTTGGCTTCGTAGTGTGCTGTCGCAAAGTTTGCCACCTCCTCAGTAATGAATGCCTCAGCCATCGATGCTTCAATTCTATGCTTATTTTTACATTTAGCTCGAAGGGTCTTCTGCATCCTCTTAGTTGCATAGCACCAACGATCTTGCACGGGCCCACCCAATCTTGCCTCAGTCGGTAGATGTAAAATCAAATGCTGCATTGGATTAAAGAAGCCCGGTGGAAAGATCTTCTCTACCATGCACAACAACTCCGGTGCAAACTCCTCCATGTCTTCTACCACGCCAGGCGACAATTCTTTCGCACAAAGAACACGGAAGAAAGAGCTCAGCTCCGCCAGTACTAGCCATTCATCCTCAAGAATAAAGCCACGTAACATCACCGGCATTACCCGCTCTAGCCATATGTGCCAATCATGAATCTTGAGACCAAAGATTTTTAATTTTTCAAGACTCGCTCCCCTCTTTAGATTCGCTCCATACCCATCGGGGAACATCAAGTGCATTTTCACCCAGAAGATAATTTCCCTCATAGCTGGCCTTCCAAGATTGAACCAGGCCTTTGGCTTCTACCACTTCTGCTTTCCTTTGCCTTCTCGCATGTTTTGTAACGGTCTATGACATAGTGTCTCTTGATCGACTCTAGCCTTAATATTATCCTTTCTCTTCCCATCTGTGTCGAACAATGTACCAAAAATAGCCTCTCCGATATTCTTTTCAGTGTGCATCAGGTCGATATTGTGTGGAAGAAGGAGGTCTTTGAAGTAAGGCAGATCCCAGAAGCATGTCTTGTGAGTCCAGGCGTGTTTTGAATTATACCCCTTGAAATACCCTGGACGCTCTGGATCAGGCTCGAGGGTGTTTAACTGATCCAGGATCTGTTGGCCTCTGAACGCAGGTGGTGCCATGTTTTTGACAACTTTACCTTTCGTAAAGTTCTTCTTGTCTTTTCTGAACTGATGGACAGGATCCAGGAACTGTCTATACAAGTCAAAGCAAGAATACTTCCGACCCTCCTGCAACCAATGAAACTGAAGAGCTGCCTTGCATTGGGGGCACGGGAACCTTCCATGCACACACCATCCATAGAATAGCACATACGCTGGCAAGTCATGCATAGAGTACATGTACCACACATGCATTTTGAAGTTTTCTTTTCTAGCGGCATCGTATGTCTTGACCCCATTATCCCAAGCTTCTTCCAATTCATCCCTAAGCGGTTGCAGGTCCCAATTCAAATTCTTCCCCGGATAATTGGGCCCTGGAATTATCAACGTCAGGAATATGTTCTTTCTTTGCATAATCTGCCCGGGGGGGGAGAGATTGAGTGGAATGACAAATACAGGCCAACAATTGTATTGGGTTGTCGTCATGCCGAAGGGATTAAAACCATGCGTGGCGGCGCAAACTCGAGGATTCCTTGGATCTGCCGCTTTATCCGGATGCAATCCATCGAAATGTTTCCACGCTTCCCCATCCGATGTGTGTACCATCATGTTATTCCCATCCGCATCTAGTTCGGTTCTTTTGCCCAATTTGTGCCATGTTATCTGTCTGGCTGTCTCTTCGACCATGAAAATACATTGAAGTCTTGGTACGATTGGCATATACCGAAGAACACTAACTGCGATTTTGGTCTGCCTCTTCTCACCCATACCGTTGTCTACCACAAGATACCTGCAAGACTCCCAATTGGGACAATAGTCCAAGTGTGCATACTCCTTCCTAAATAAGACACATCCTTTCTCACATGCATCTATCTTCTCATAGGGCATCCTGAGTACACGAAGTACTTTGTCTGACTGGTACAGGTTTGCAGGCATGACATGGCCTTTGGGTAGGAAACGTCCAAATAGTGTCATCATCGCGTCGTAGCATTCTCTTCCCAAGTTGAACTGAGCCTTCAGAGCCATTACTTGTGCAATTGCATCCAGCTGACAGAGCTCAGTGTGCTCATGGATAGGACGTTTTGAAGACTCCAACATTTCATAAAAGGCCTTTGCAGATTCCTCCATCTCTTCTTCCGAATCCCGAGCATCATCAAAGTCTTGCACCATGTCTTCGATCCCGGTACGATGCTCGTCCGTGCGACGATGGACCACCTCAGCTCTTGTGCGTTGTATAGAATCATCATGAAATGTCCACACCATAAAATTAGGCTTAAAACCCCTCCTCTGCAGGTGTTTAATCATTACAGCCTCTGTCGTCTTTTTATAGTTGTCGCATCCAGGACAGGGGCAATAGTTTCTTTCCTGGCCATTTGCGAATGCGGCTTTCACAAATTCCTTTGTTTTTACAAACCATTCTTTCGTCATCTCTTTCTGACTAGGGTGACCGGTATACATCCACGTATGATCACTCATCTTGCGTAGCTACTAAAGACAGAAGAAATATATTTATATATAATATAGCATTTATATTCATCGGTTAATCAGGTTCGCCATTTTTATTACGTCCAGGCAACCTACACGCTAATAGGTAAAGATAGGTCCTAATCCCACCCGAGTATGTGTAGATTGGGTTCATTTTCCCACGCTCTGCTCCGGATCCAACGCAAAATTTCGGCAGCACCTCCCCGCTGTTCTCCTAATACATGTCTCCGCAATAAACAGAGAGGATGTGCATCCGGAGAACAACAGGGAGGCACTGACAAAATTCCGCATCGGATCCAGAGCACAGCATACGGGAAAACGAACCCAATCTACACATACTCGGGCTGTCCATGGATAATGTTGGACAATTCAAAAGGATGGCGTTTATAAATATGCAAAGACATGCATATTTATAGATGTCGCCCTTTCGAACGGGAGACGCATACTGGTCACGCATACTGATAAATTAATTGAATTACCTAAATCTAGAAAGTTTCATCCGAAAACCGAGCCACAGTAAATGAAGGGGTGGGGAGGAGAAGAAACTTGCACTGACCCACGAATGCAGGGGCGGAGCTCGTACAATGCACGGTCAGGTCTTCGCACAGCAGACCTCACAGCGACGAGACAACTATCACATGTAAATCCACCCGATCAACACAAATATTCCAATTATGTCATTTTAGAGGAAAACAAACTAAGTATATGATATTCATGACCTAACCAAGGTTCTTATGCCATTTTGAGGTTATTATGGCATTTTGGAGCTAAATGGGCTAATTATGTCATTGTTGGGGAAATTAAAGCAAGGATAATATGAAAGAGGAGAAGAAAGAGTAGGAGGAGGAGAAGAAGAAGAAATGAAAAAGGAGGAGAAGGAGGAGAAGGAGGAGGAGGAGAAGAAGGAGAAGGAGGAGAAGTTATTTTTCTTCTCTTCTTCTCTTCTTCTTCTTCTTCTTCTTTCTTTCTTTTCATTTTTCCTATTTATTCTCCTCTTCTCCTCTTGTTGGCGCTAAATTATCTAATTATGTCTTTTTGGAGCTATATGGGCTAATTTCCCATTTTAGAGGAAAACAAGCTAAGAATTTAATATTCATGAGCTAACCAAGGTTCTTATGCCATTTTGAGCTTATTATGGCATTTTGGAGCTAAATGGGCTAATTATGTCATTGTTGGTGAAATTAAAGCAAGGATAATATGAAAGAGGATAAGAAAGAGGAGGAGGAGGAGAAGAAGAAAAATCAAGAAGAAGGAGGAGAAGGAGGAGAAGGAGGAGGAGGAGAAGGACTACAAGGTCCTTGGACTTCTCCTCCTCCTCCTCCTCCTCCTCCTCCTTCTCCTTCTTCTCTTCTTCATCTTCTTCTTCTTCTTTCTTTTCATTTTGCATATTTCTTCTCCTCTTCTCCTCTTGTTGGAGCTAAATTACCTAATTATGTCTTTTTGGAGATAAATGGGTTAATTATCCCATTTTAGAGGAAAACAAGCTAAGTATATAATATTCATGAGCTAACCAAGGTTCTTATGCCATTTTGAGCTTATTATGGTATTTTGGAGCTAAATGGGCTAATTATGTCATTGTTGGGGAAATTATAGCAAGGATAATATGAAATAGGAGAAGAAAGAGGAGAAGGATGAGAAGAAGAAGAAATCAAGAAGGAGGAGAAGGAGGAGGAGGACAAGGACTAGAAGGTCCTTGACCTTCTCCTTCTCCTCCTCCTCCTTCTCCTTCTTCTCTTATCCTTCTTCTTCTCTTCTTCTTCTTCTTCTTCTTCTTCTTCTTCTTCTTCTTCTTTCTTTTCAGTTTTCCTATTTCTTCTGCTCTTTTCCTCTTGTTGGAGCTAAATTACCTAATTATGTCTTTTTGGAGCTAAATGGGCTAATTATCCCATTTTAGAGGTAAACAAGCTAAGTATATAATATTCATGAGCTAACCAAGGTTCTTATTCTTCTTCTTCTTATTTTCTTTTTTCCTCTTATTCTTCTCTTCCTCTCCTATTTTTCTTCTTCTTCTTCTTTCTTCTCCTTCCTTTCCTTTTCCTTCTTCTTCTTTTCCTTCTTATTCTTATTTTTTTCTTCTCCTTTCTCCTTCTTCTTCTTCTCCTTTCTCCTTCTTCTTCTTCTTCTTTCTCCTTCTTCTTCTTCTCCTTTCTCCTTCTTCTTCTCCTCCTTTCTCCTTCTTCTTCTTCTCCTTTTCACCTTTATTAAACAGGAAACTAAACTAACTAAACCTAAACTAAAACTGAACCTAAACTAAACTAAAACTAAGCCAAAACCTCTGTAAAACATATAACTAATTGAACAAAAACTATTAAAAAATAAGAAAGAAAACTAACCGAGGGGAGGAGGGCCGCAGGGGGAGGAGAGGCCGCAGGGGGAGGAGGGCAGCAGGGCGAGGAGGGGCATGGTGAGGGGCGTGAGGAGGGTGGCGGCGGTGGGGTGGGGCGCTGGGGTGGGGGTGGCGTCGGTGGCGGCAGCGGTGGGGCAGGGAGGCCAGAGGAGGGCGCGGCGGTAGTGTTGGTGTCGGGGGTGAGAGAAAGGGGTGTCGGGGTGGAGGAGGGGGCACAGGGCGACAGTGGAGGAGGGTGCTGGGCGGCCGGGGAGGAGGACGGGGCGCAGGGCGGCCGTGGAGGAGGGTGCAGGGCGGCCAGGGTGGAGGAGGGGGTGCAGGGCGGAGGTGGAGAGGGTGCAGGGCGACCGGGGAGGAGGAGGGCGCAAGGCGGCCGGGGGACGAGGGCGCAGGGCTGCGCAAGGAGGCTGGAGGAGGGCGTGGCGGCGGTGGTGGTGTCGGGGGTGAGAGAGAGGGGAGTCAGGGTGGCCGTTAGGGGGAGAGAGAGGCGCGTGGGGGTGGGGCTAACGGTTGTTAGGGGGCACCCTCTTTGACGTCCGCCTCCCGACGGCATAGAGCATGCAGGCAGACGGCAAAGAAAGTGGCCGTTAGGGGGGAGAGAGGGGTTGCGGGTTGGGCAGCCCATGCTCTTTGCCGTCTGCCTGCATGTTCTTTGCCGTGAGCTGGCAGACGGCAAAGAGCTGGCTGATGGCAAATAGTACCTTTGGCATCAGCTTGCTCTTTGCCGTCTGGTTTCTGGTAGCTGATGGCAAAGAGGGTCTTTGCCATCAGTCAGCAGACGGCAAAGAAGCAGCAGATGGCAAATAACTGTTTTTCTAGTAGTGATCCTGGCTGTAGGAAGCCTTAGTTAGCATGGACATCAGATCGGATGAAACCCCGTTTCAAAAGCTACACCTAGCCTTTACACTTAGGAGTTTCTGCATATCTTTTCTTTTCCACTATGTTTTCAAAACCCTTTACTGACACCTCTCCTTAAACCATGTAGATGGTCGTCGTACCCAAAAACCTCCTAGAGCCCGGCATTCCCATACTCCTTGGGGATAGCCTGGAGAAGTTTCGGGTCCGCCGTTCACCCGTTTTCCTCTACCACGAGCACTAGGTCAATGCCGCCATGAAGGAGTACCAGGTCGACGTGGTCGTGAAGGCAAATGACTGACTAACTAGTTGGTTCTTTGAAGGACCATAGACGGAGACTCTGGTGTTAGCAGTCGAGACAACAGCGTGGAAGGCGCTCATCCACCTTTGCAACATCCTTCGTGAGATGGCCTACTCGCCACTTACTTTTCGTGAAGGATGAGGTTGGCGGGAGTTGGACGTTGACCCCATCCCAATAAGAATGAGTGTCGCTCAGATTCCAGACCTACTTGATGCTCTCCACCGAAAGTCTCGCTCAAAACCTGATCAAGGAATCCCTGAAGCTCCGCCAGGAACTTCACCATACCCATGAGCTACTCCACCAATCTAAGACAATCTCAGTCAAGATCAAGAAGGATGGAGCCCCCGAGGGGCAACCCGCTGTCGCATACAGAGGAGGAATACCCCACATCTAGAGATACAACCACACGGAGTCATCGCATGAGTGCAAAGGAGTATCGTGAGCTCTTCATTGCTCCACCGGTGAAGCGTCGTCGAGATGGACCTCCTTGTTCCCCGACTCCCTTGACGGGAAACAATGCCCACACAGATGATAACTAGGAGGAAGACCGAGAGGAGCATGAGTATGAGAACGAGCACTCCACTACTTGAGTCCGAGAACCCCTCGGATAGGACAAGCATGAACCCCTCATGTGAAGCCAAGTCAGTGTAATGGTTCATATGAAACTATGTGTGCTTATTGATTGTTTTTTGTTTGTGTTTCGATGCAAGTCGCGCTTTTGCCTTAAGCAACATGTAAGCGACTACATCACTTATGTCATCTTAAGGTTATGTGATGGGTCTTTTGACCCTTTTGCATGACACACTTGTACTGTACCAACCCCCTTTAGGCATGTTTTCCTCTTGTTGCTATTCCTTTCGTCTATTCTAGTTGTTTGACTTGGCTGCTCCAAATAGGATGGTGACTGCTACTCGCACCAGTACTTTTGGCAACCCCAGCATCGGCAACTCTAGCGAGAACCCAGAAGCCGGCGGGTCTACTCAAGCTGGAGGTCACCAGGAACAGCCACAAGACGATATTCCCCCGCCACCACCTCCACCGAAGAACCTCACTATGGCTCAGTTTCTCCAAGCTCTCCGGAACGAACACCAAGAAAACATTGCCGCTATCCAAAAGATGGCCCATGTTCTCGTGGACAACCCGCAACAAGGCTGGAATGACAATGGTCGTTCCACTTTGTCAGAGTTGATGAGGTCTTCGCCCCGACCTTTAGTGAGAGTTAGAATCTTACGATCTTACGATCCAAAATAGCCCCTCCGATTCTATGATTATGCTCATAGACTCTAAGTTTCTACGATCCTGATAGTTAAGATTCTACGATTCACGATACTAGCAATGAAGCTCCGATCCGATTCAGAATCGCGATTCTGACAACTTTGACTAAGACAGTTGAACCTTTGGATGCTGATGACTGGATCCGCATCATTTAGGACCTCCTTGCATTGGTCAACTTCAATTAGGACCTTGAGAAGGTTCTCTATGCCTCTCACTGCCTCAGAGGTACCGCCAGAGCTTGGTGGGACGGATTCAATGTCATGCAAGGCGAGCGTGTTATCACCTAGGATGATTTCAAGCAAGAATTTTTTACTGTTCATATCCCTTCTAGGATTATGGCCATCAAGAAGCAGGAGTTTCGAGCGCTAAAGCAAGGAAGTAGCTCGGTCAAGGAGTACCTACAGAAGTTCAACCTCTTATCGAGCTATGCACTTGACAATGTCAGCACTGAGGCAGCCAAGATAGAACCCTTCATGGAAGGGCTTCAGTAATCGTTGCAGTATTAACTTGTTGTATGTGACTGTCAAACCTTCTTCGAGCTAGTGAACAAGGCCCTCATGCTTGAAGATTAGCGTCGTGCTATGTAAGACACATGCAAGCGCAAGCTGATCAACATCGGTGGTTCCACCAACCAGAAGACTCACCCCTGGAAATCAGCCCCAGTGAAGCCAAACTATCAGCCTTAGCACCAGAGGACTCTTGCACCTCGTTCGAGCTACCAGCCTCAGCCATATGCTAACCCCAAGCCGGCGTACAACCCTCCCAACAACAACAACGGCGGCAAGACCAAAAACTTCACGCATGTCACTTTCTTTGGGTGTGGTCAACCTAGACACATCTCGAGGCAGTGCCCCAACAAGAAGACAGATGCTCCGCACCCCAATGCGCCAAACCAGGGACAAGGCCGTGGAGCGCCACCCAGGAACCAAGCTCCCCACAACCCACCCAACAATGGCAAGTGTCGTGTGAATCACGTCTCTGCAGAGGAAGACCAGGAGGACCGGGATGTCATACTCGGTATGTTCCTTGTCAACTCAACCCTAGCAACAATTCTGTTTGATTGCGGTGCTTCGCATTCTTTTCTCACCCAAAACTTTGCGCTAGAGAGTGGCTTGAAGCCTACGCTCTTGAGTGGTCATATGACAGCACAAACCCTGTCATGGGAATGATGCTGACAATAGTACCAGTGGTATGAAGTAAGGGGCGAAGTCTACCTAGTCGCAGTGGATGCACTCAGATTTACGAGTTCAGGACCCACTTGGAAGTGGTAATAGACCTACGTCTTGAGCCGTGAGGCTGGTGATTTCTTATGGGGGTGTAAAAGATTACAAGTGCTGAACTCTTGAGTTGGTGCCCGCGAGTGGCTTATATAGTGGCTCCCACAACCGGCCGAGCTCCATTACAAGGCAATAAATGACAATGAAGAGGGAGGTTAATAGAAACAACAACCTTAACCCCTAGCGTTACTGGTAACGTGGGTCTTCACTGCACTTCATATGGTGGATTAAGTCATTACTGCCTCTTTGGTTCCTTCACCTTGTTTTGGGTCGAGTGATGAGATGCGTCCGACGGACGCAAGGTTTTCCGAGTGACTGTGAACAGGCGAAGTGTCTGTGAGCAGGCCGAGTGACGGTCATTGAACCGAGTGTGGTCGAGGCGTCAACTATAACTTGTAGGACATTGATGTCCGTAAGGGGTCCTAGGTGGGCCTAAGGAAGCAGGTCCGTAGGCCTACCCCTAAGGTACAACCCCATTAGTAGCCCCCAAATCGGCTGAGGTTTTGCAGACCGAGTGAATGACTTCCTTTGATGTCTCCGAAGTCTTGGAAATTCTTGAGCTGCAACGCGGAGCTGGGTCATTCGGTCTTTCGGCAAACGTCCATGGATTCAAGAGTGATGAATTCCGCTTGTCCAACCATATGGATACGGCTGCCGTCGATGGTGAAGGACTATATTTCAGGAAGATAGGTGTTGTCAATTGGGCATACGAGAGTTCGGAACTCCGTGAGCTCAATCGGTGAGTAGGGATGGACCCGTGCGTGTGTTGAGGGATGGACGATCGGGTCGTCCTCATTGATTTCCCGAGTGATCGGAGTCCCGCAGGGGGGCGGGTGAAAAGATCACTCGACTCACCTTGTCACACGCCGTCGATAAGGTATCCATTCGAGTTACGAGGTGGGGCGGATTTTTTGTGACTTCTTGAATCAAGGGGGTGCGCGCACGCGGCAATTTCAGCGGAGACGCGGGTAGTGGAAGTAGTGGAGCGGCGCCCTGATTTCCGTGCGTGAAACATCGCCGTCGCGCTAAAGTGAGCGTGATCCCTAGAATACTATAGATTCTCCTTGTACCAGCGATGTGCTCGATGGGGATTTCATGTCGTTGGGTATTTAAGGCCCGAAATGGGGGAAAGAGGGACGGAACCGCATCATGAGACTAGATTCTACTCATTCCAGCTCCTACCTCTTGCAACCCAAGACTGGGATATCCGGTTGTCTCCGTCGATTTCCAGCTTCCACTTCTCTGCCATCGACCATGGCAAAGGGGGCGACGTCGAAGGTTGAGCGAGCCATGAGGGGGTCGCGTGGATCCTCCTCAAGCGTCAGAGCGCTTCCGCGGGGGTGGATTCACGGTGACTGGATGCCATCCCGCGTCATGTAGGCACAATTGTAGGAGTTGGAGGGTGAGGGCTTGATAGCCCAAGGGAGCTGGCGACTGCCTGAGGACGGTGAGATCGAGTCGACGCCCCAAAATGACGAGCGGGTACTCTTGGTTACCCACATCGAGTGAGGTTTCTCTCTGCCTCCGCACCCTTTCTTCCGAGCATTCCTTTCTTTCTTCGGGTCTCAGCTTCTTCATTTGCCTCCCGATGTTGTTCTGTATTTGTCCGCGTTTGTGTCCTTGTGCCAGAACTTCCTCGGATGCCATCTGCATTGGGGCTTGTTCAAGCGCTTGTTCATGTGTCGAGTGATGACCGTGAAGAAGACTCCTACCTCGGGGGGAAAGATCAATGTAGTTCATCTTTGTGCGGTTTAGGCATCCACCTTAGGGGCAAAAGTAGCTTCCCTCCGATGAGCTTCCTAGACTCGGTGAAGAACTCGCAGGACTCTTGGTGTTACTATCGAGATGTTTGAGACGGCGAGGGTCAGTCGGGCCTTCATCCCTTCACGGTTTGTAGGGTTCACTCAGCTCCTAGTTTGACCTTATCCACGGGGGAGAAGACAGACGCAGAGAACTTGATGGTTGAAGTTGTGTCTCTGATCCGAAAGGGGTTGAATGGGATGGACCTCTTGGAGGTTTTCTTCTAGCGTAGGAATCATCCCCTTCACGCTAGAGTTCACCCAATGTGGAAGTATGAGGGGCCGGATGATCAGACCCAAATGCATCCTCAGGAGCTCGATGAAGAGGCAGTGGAGAATAGGATCAGGGTCATTACTCTAATGAGGGACAACCCTAGAGGCTCCAGGCAGGTGCAACCCTTCGCGATGGATAAAAAGCCGAGTTAGGTGAGTCACTGAAGACCTGCACCGAGTGAGCTCCTTTGTTGTTCTAAATTTGACTTATGGCTTTGCTTCTTTCATTCGGTAGGCTTTCACAGGGCTGGTCAGCACCATACCACCGGTTAGTCGCTCGCCGATTGACGTGGAAAGCGACACGGAGAACCAAAACACCGAGCTCCCAGAGGGGTCGGAGGAGGCTGATGACGATGCGGACACTGAAGAGAGCGAGGAGGAGTGCGGGGATGAGGCAGAATCTTCTCCGTCTGATGAAGTCCAGGTCGAGAAACAGGGCAAGACCTGATCCAAGGAGCGCCAGGACCATGGGGTCCGTGCAGGCGCTTCAAAGACTCCATGGGCGGCGAAGCCGAGTGCCTCAGCCATGCCGACTCATGCCTCCAAACGGGGTCGAAGCGAGAACGAGGCCCTGCCAGAGTAGGCTGCAAAGCAACCCAAGATCTCAAGCACCAAGTCTCGTAAGGCTGTCCTGTCGTGCCTCAAGGTCGATGTGCATGTGGCTTCGGCGTAAGTATCTTTGCTGGGTGAATTGTCTTGATTTAAACCATGTGCTTCTGAGTGATGATTGGAATTTTTTGTTTCTGTTGCATGCCTGACATTGACGTTAGTTCGTCGAAAGGTAATCCTTGAGTTTTTACAACAATCCATTCGAAATTCAGGCTTGAAATATTCGAGTGATCTTTGGACCATCTTGTGGGTATGTGCAGGGCCGCAGGATGTGATCGAACTTGACATCGACATCCCTTCTGCAGCTAGGGAAGGGTTGAGGCAGGCTCCGAGTCCCAGCCGAGCAAACATCAAAGATAAGGCTCCTATGGTGCAAGAGGCCGCTTCGACCAGGCATCACTCGGACACTATCCGCTCACCACCTCGTCGCCTGACCCCAAGGACTGAAGACTCTTCCAGCTCCATCCTACCCTGGAGGGTCGACAGGAGGTGTGCAAGGATGCCTTGTCTCAACTAGACATGATGGTTGTGCAACTAAAGGAGGCATATGATGCGGGTGAAGCTGCGGCGAAGAACCTTCGGGTAAGTTCTTCATGCATGTATTTTTTGAATTTGGTTCTTGGTATGGGTCCCGAGTGGGCATGCCCAGAGGCACACCCACTAGGTGATAGTGGGAGCGCGCTGAGCGCACCCACTGGGTTTAGTCCCCGAGGCACAGTCGGCGATAGTCTATTTTTCTTTCGAATGTCTGACAAAATCCAGGAGGGTATGGAGCCCTCGCCCTTCTTCTATCTTTCAAGTGGGGGCGCGCTGAGCGCACCACTGGGTGTAGTCCGTGAGGCTACTATCGATTGGAGCAATCGGCAGTAGTCTCAGTTTATTTTTTCTATAGATAAAGGTCGGTCGGGAGCGGATCCCTTGCCCTTTGTCAGATTAGTAGGGGCGCGCTTAGTGCACCCATTGGGTGTAGTCCCCGAGGCTACCGTCTACTGAGTCAGTCAGTGGTAGTCTTAGAGTCAGTCAGTGGAAGACGACTGAAGGTATGTCTTTGTTATCTGACTAATACTCCATTACGTTGTCTCTCCTTATACGGTTGAAGGTGTCTTGCCAGATCGCCATTCTGAAAGGCTGAAGAATTCTATTTCTTTGTGACCATGAAGGAAGCCCTTGAGAAGATGAACTCACATCTGCTTGGAAGGAGGTTAAACATAAAACTCTAGCGGCTGAGGCCAAACTCAAATCGGTTGGGGAGCTAGAGCAGGAGAATCATCTTTTGAAAGCCAGTGCAGTGAAGACCACGACGGAGCTTGCTGAGCTAAAGAAACACTACACTAAGTGGGAGGCCAACCTTGAGAAGGCCACTGCACAGAAGGCTGAGTTGCAAAAGTTCGTCGAGGAGTTCAGTGTAGAGCTTTGTGAGAAGCTCAAAGGTATGTTGAATGTCCGGTACTTTCCATGATCATTGTGAATTTTCCGACTAACGCTTCTCATCTCCATTTCTGTCGAGTGTAGCATTTTCTGCTCACGTTGAAGAGGAAAAAGCGTGAATAGAGGAGGAGGTGTAGGTTGATACCCCCATGAAGGACGCACAAGCCGTTGGGAACCGAGTGAAGCCCATCCCCAGCAAGCTTAAGTCCTGGAAGAAGTCATCAGCAAGGGTCGGAGCCGACATTGCCCTCTCGCTTATCCGAATCCATTGCAAGGGCATGGATGAAGAGAAGTGAAGAATCTTCGGGTCGTCAATCGCAAGAGCATCAAATTCGAAGACTTCATGGGTATGTTCATGGCGGCGGCCACACGGATTGCAAAGGGGATTGACCTTGACACCTTTGTCGAAGCAGTGGAGTCTTCGGCCTCCGAGTGAAGCTCGGAGGAAAACACACTTAAACTTTAATTTTCCTCAATATGCCGAGTGGATGGATGTAACCTCGAACTTCGAGTAGGCCTTGATCCCTCTCTTTTGTGGACCATTAGCTGAACTCGATCTCGTTAATCTTCAGTTGGTTTTGGATCTTATCTGCTTGGTCGTCTTTGTTTGAGGTGATTTATACTTGACCGAAAGTTTCACTTTCATCTAAGTCCCTGAGTGTGGAAGTTGTCCTCACTCGGCATTGTTTTTGACTTAGAAGAAAAGTTGGTTCACGGCTAAGCCCCCGAGTGTGGAGGTTGTCCGCTCACTTGGGATGATCGTCCTATTCATCTTAGCATCCCAACAAAAGTCTTGCTTTTATTTGGGGCCGCTTTAACTTAGGCGAAAACTAGTTCACGGCTAAGCCCCCGAGTGTGGAAGTTTCCACGATCACTTGAGGAAGGGTTTATCTTAGGCGAAATGGGTTCGCTACCAAGAAGTATCTGTTTTGTTCATCTTGGCGCCCGAATGAAGGTCTTGCCTTCACTCGGAACCTCTTTGACTTAGGAGAAAGATGGTTCGTAGCTAAGCCCCTAAGTGTGGAGATTTACACGATCACTCGGGGAAGGGTCTACCTTACGTGAAATGTGTTCACTACCGAGATGATAGTCCTTGCGGACTCGTTGTTGGTCCTGTCCATCAAGGTATCTGAATGACGATTGTGGTCTCATTCAGAAACGTTTTGACTTCGGCGAAAGCTGATCCGCGGCTAATCCCCCAAGCATGGACATTGTCCCTAGTTAGGGCATGATTTATGTTATTAAGGAATGATTTTCTTGTTCATCTTAGTGTCCGAAATAAAGCCTTATTTCCATTCGGGACCGCTTTAACATAGGCAAAAACTGGTTCGCAGCTAAGCCCCCGAGTGTGGAAATTTCCACGATCACTCGGGGAAGGGTCTACCTTAGGCAAAATGGGTCCGCTACCAAGAAATGTTTGTTCGCCTCATCTTGCCGCTCGAATGAAGGTCTTTCTAACATTCGGAATGACTTGAACTAGGTGAAAGCTGGTTCGCAGCTAAGCCCCCGAGTGTGGAGGTTTCCACGATCACTCGGGGAAGGGTTTACCGTAGGTGAAACGGGTTCGATACCGAGATGATAGTCCTTTTGGACTCGTTGATGGTCATGTCCAATATTGCATCCGAATGACGATCGTGTCCTCATTTGGAACCATTTTAACTTAGGATAAAACTGGTCCGTAGCTAAGCACCCGAGTGAGGACGTCGTCCGCACTCGAGGAAGGTTTTACCATAAGCAAAGACAGGTTCGCGGTTAAGGATTTTTCACCCACTGGGGTGTGTTTCACTTGAGTGAAGAGTTCGAAGATAGTTGAAAAAATAAGCACTTTATTCTTTTATTCATTTGGATTCATTACAGGAATGATTAAAGTTCTATGTGTAGAACTTGCGGAGCAGGTTCGCGTTCCAAGCTCTGGGTTCTTCTGTGTCTTTGTCGATGTTGTACAATCGGTAAGCCCCATTGTGCAGAAATTTGGAGATGGCGTATGGCCCTTGCCACGGAGGCGCCAGCTTGTGGGGTTTGTGTTGGTCCAGTCGGAGGACTAGATCCCCGTCTTGAAACGCTCGGCCCCTGACTTGTCTGTCATGGTAGCGTCAAAGGTCTTGTTGGTACGCCATGGTTCCAATGAGGGATAGTTCGCTCTCTTCCTCCAGAAGACCAAGGTTATCTTGGCACGCTGCTTTAGCTTCGGCTTCATTATACTGCTCCACTTGGGGAGAGTTGTAACGCAGGTCACTCGGTAGGACGGCTTCCGAGCCGTACACCAGGAAGAAGGGAGTTCGCCCGGTTGAATGATTCAGAGTCATTTGCCTACCCCACAAGACAGAAGATAAATCCTCGACCCAAGCACGTGCGGCATATTTGAGATCTCTCATAAGCCGAGGCTTCAGTGCTTGGAGTATCATGCCATTCGCTCGCTTCCCCTATCCAATCGACTGCGCGCGTGACACAGCGGCATAGTTAACCCGAGTGCCCTGGGAGTAGCAGAACTCGCCGAACTCATCCAAGTCGAAGCTGAATGCGTTCTGATGACGTCGTGGGGAACTCCGAATCTTAAGATGATTTGTCGAATGAAGCTAACGGCAGTCGCCAAATCCAAAATTTTGATGGGTTTGGCTTCGACACACTAGGTGAACTTATCCACCGTGTCTAGCAGGTGGGTGAACTACTCGACCCGGTGCGCAGAGGGCCAACCATGTCGAGGCCACATACGGCGAATGGCCAAGTGAGCGGAATCTTCTTCAGCGCGGATGCAGGCTTATGCGACTAGTTCTTGTAAAACTAGCATTCGACGCACATGTCCACGAAGTCCTTTGCTGCCTGATTGGCGGGGGCAATAGAAACCCGCTCGGAAGGCCTTTGCCAGCAAGGTCCGAGAGGATGCATGTTGTCTACATGGTCCTGAGTGGATCTAGTGCAAGATTTGAAGTCCTTCCTCCGAAGAGATGCACTTCTGGCTGACTCCTGTGACACTCTTCTTGTATAGTTTGTCTCTGAGTACTTCGAAAGCTTTAGACCACCGAACGATCTGGCGGGCTTCCTCCTCATCCTCGGGAAGCTCTTGCTGGAGCAAGTAAGCTTAATAAGGTTGTGTCCATTCAGGAGTGATGACCAACATCTTGTGGATGAGGTCGACCACGACCAAGACATCAATCTTAGCCGGATCGGACGGACCGATTGGTTGTGGGGGCTCCTCGGTGAAAGGATCCTCCTTGACCGAGGGGGCGCATAGGTGCTCGAGGAACATGCCCTTTGGAACAAACCTCCGAGTGGACCCTAGCTTTGCCAAGTCGCCAACTGCTTGGTTCTTGGCTCGGGGTATATGGTGTAGTTCCAATCCTTCGAAGCACTTCTCTAGCTTCTAGACTGCCTTGTAGTAGGCTGTCATCGCTAGCTTCAAATGTCCCGTTCCTTCATGACTTGATTGACAACTACATTCGAGTCTCCATAGACCATCAATTAGCGGATGCTGAATGAGATGGCTATGGGTGCCCATACAGGAGGGCCTCGTACTCGGCCTCATTGTTGGACGGATCAAAGTGAATTTGGAATAGTAGCTCAATCGGTCTCCCCTCGGGGAAACGAGAACCACCCCAGCCCCCGAGCCATGGAGCATCTTGGATCCATCAAAGAACATAGTCTAATGCTCGGGGATGATTGGGGCAAGCTGCTCTTACTCTACCCACTCGGCAAGGAAATCTGCCAGGGCCTGATACTTTCTTGCTTTCTTGGCTTAGAACTTGATCTCCAGTAGCAGGAGCTCAATCGCCCATTTGGCCACTCGGCCAGTCGCGTCCCTGTTGTGCAGAATTTCCGCTAAGGGAGCGCCGCTGATGATAGTGACCGAGTGATCTTGGAAATAGTGGACCACCTTCTTCACGGTCAGGTAGATCCCATAGAGCAGCTTCTGATAGTGCAGATACCTTTGTTTTGAAGGGGTCAACACTTCGTAAAAGTAGTAGATTGTCCTTTGTACCTTGTAAGCTTTGCCAAATTCTTCCCGCTCCTTGGTGAGTACGGTGCTGAAAAGGATCGAGATGGACCTAGAGGGGGGGTGAATAGGTACAAATCCAAATTTTAATAATTGCTTAGCAATTTTAGGCAAAAGTGCGGAATATGAGTGTAAGCCTAATAATTGCTACGACAAGGATTAAGCTATTTAGAGTGAAGTAAGACAAGCAGTAAACAATAATCAAATACAAGTACGTAATAAGGATTAACACAAGTAGAGAGTTAGGGTTAGGAATAACCGAAACTCCAAGAGAGACAAGGATGTATCCCGATGTTCACTTCCTTGGAGGGAAGCTACGTCACCGTTAGAGGGGCGGATGTTACCACGAAGGCACACCAACGCCGCAAAGGCTCACCCTATTCTCCCTTTGAGATAACTCCACGAAGGCGTTTCTCAAACACTAGTGGTAAGCCTTGAGGTGGCTTCCAAACCTTCACAAACTTTCCGAGGGAAATCACAATGGTTTGATTCCGCTCTGAAGACTCCTACCGCCTAGGAGCCTCCAACCTCCAAGAGTAACAAGATCACGGGGATTGCTCAAAAACTTGCTCAAATAACAAATCACTTTGGTGGGACGGAGGAGAGGGAGACGATCTATCTTTTGATTGGAACAACACTCAAAGGGACTCACAAATGCTCTTGGGATCTAGGATTTGGTGTAGACAAGAGTGAGTGAGAGGAAAGGTGTTCTTGGGTGTATTCTAGCTGTTTTGAACACCCTTTCACGAGGTGGGAGAAGAGTATATATAGTGGGGAGTGAAATACAGCCATTGGGGACACTTTAAGTCATACAGGGTCCGTACGTCCGACAGTTGCCGGAAGTCCGGGCGTCCGCGAGGGGTCGGTCGTCCGAGGCCTGTAGCTGTGACTGAAAATATTGTGAATTGAACAGCGACCGGACGTCCGGAGAGGACCGGAAATCCGAGTTATACGACTCAACTTCTTCTGGTGGTAGGTTCCGTATTTCCGAAGGTGGTTGGACGTCCGGCCCTCGGACATCCGGAGGGAGCCGGAAATCCGAGTTATAGAACTCAACTTCTACTGGTGCAGGGCTCCGGATTTCCGGGGCTGGTCGGACGTCCGGCCCTCGGATGTCCGGAGGGAGCCGGATTTCCGAGTTATATGACTCACAAACTTCTGGTGAAGGGCTACGGATTTCCGAAGCCTACCGGTCGTCCGGCCCTTGGATATCCGGAGGGAGCCGGATGTCCGAGGCAATAGACCTGTTTTGATATAAGAATAGAGTGGAGAATATGTGGTATTGGGTATGACAGTGAAGATGTGGTATGAGCAACTTCATCGCAAAACCTGTGATCCCCTCTTAATAGTGCGGGATCCCTATACTCAATATTAGTAAACTCAAAAGAATAGTCTACATCATCTTTTCTTAATCCCGAGCCTTCTCGAAATATAAATCCCCAATCTTCTCAGACAACCTTTGGCACATAATTCTCAATCTACTAAAGTACTTGCCATCCTGAGATACACTCAACAAATAGGATTAGTTTCCTATGTATGTGTTGTCATTAACACGAAAAGTCAATTAGGGGCATAGCATGCACTTTCAATCTCGCCCTTTTTGGTAGTTGATGACAACATATACATAGGTCTCAAAAAGATTTAACATACATTATAGTCTAGCAGATATTTAGTACGGAGCTCCCCCTTAGTGTATGCATGATAAAATATTGAAGCTCCAATGGATCAACATGTAAAGATAATAGATCATCATAGAAGTAGTGGAGCAAAACATAATAGTCTATGATGATATCATAGCAATCCATAGCAAATCAAAATCATTCATAAGTAGCCATACATGAGTTTGTCCATTACATTAAATCTCCAAAGACTAAAAACTACGATACATTACTCCCCCTTTGGCACCAAGTACCAAAAAGGGAGACATCAACAGCACCAACCACACTCAGAGCTCATCAGCATCATCATCAGCATCATCAGGCAAGCCACTGCCACCAGCCTCGTCAAGGAAATCAGCCCACTCAGGACCAGATGGGAAGCCAAAATCAGTAGGAGGAGCAGCAGGAGGGGCCTCATCATCACTCACATCAAGAGCGCCCGAGGCTCTCAGACGAGCCTTGAGGGCATTCTTGGAGGAGACTAAGCAAGAAACCACATCATGGGTTTGACCACACTGGAAAGAGAGGGCCTTCATCAAAGCAGAATGTGCCTTGCCAAGGAATTTGGCAATGCGACCGAGAGTAGCGGAGCTAGATGAGGGGGTGGCGGCCCGTGCAACAGTGCGGCGAGTGGATGTGGAGGATGAGGGGGTTTTCTTGGGAGCATAGTTATCCTCCATGTGAGCGGGAATGACCCACTTGCGATGTGTGTGAGTGACAGCCACAGAGAAATGATCAACATGGTTAATAAGAGCCTGGATGAAGGGGGCATGAGGAAAGGCTCGCTTGTACTGAAAGCTAGCAAGCCGAATCTCATGCCATAGAAAATGAGGCACATTGATTTTGCCCTTGGGGTGCTCGAACAAGTGAGACATAATGTCGATACAATAGCCACTGCAATAACCCTTATCACCCATCTTGGGATAGATGGTGCGGATGAGACAATGAAAAATGATGAAGTAAGGTGAGCGCCAGATCGATACCTGGTTAAGGTCCTTCATGCGTTCATCCGCATCAAGCTCACTTAGTGGCTTGAGAAGATACCCACACGCGTCAATGGATTTAGGCGCATGGTTAGGATCATCCCTATGTATTTTGAAGCCGGAGTTGGGGAAACCAAGTGCGGCAACAAATGTATCAGAGGTGATCCAACTGACAGTGTGGTTTGGACCAAAGTAGCATGTGGCATAGAATTGGTGAATGGCAGCAGCATTCAAGTCGCAATCAAAGGCAAACGGGCGGCAAGCCCCGATGCCTCAATAAGCTCAATGGCACCCGGATATTTCGCCGGGTGCGTGCGAATATGCTCAACATCAATATAGAGATGAACAGATAAACCCTTAGGAACTATGACTGTGGTAAAAATGTTCGCCTGGACGTGTGTGCGGAAACGTGAGTCCGTAGAGTCACGTACGACAGCGTATGGATCAAGGTCGCGGCGGAAAGTGAGGTATGAAGCCGCGCCAAGTGTGGTGAACTTTGTGATTGCACGACCTAAAGTAGCTGGAGGTTCTAGTGATATGCGACGAGCTTCACCTGCGGGCTGGGCAGGAGGAGGTGGTGATATGTACGAGGCCCTGCGAGTCCCAGGCTTTGGCTTGGACCTCCGATCAACGTGCTGGTCAGCAAGGTCCTCGGCGGCAAGCTCCTCCTCGAAGTCGAGGTCATCACCATCAGACGACGAGGAGAGGTGTGGAGACGGAGAAAGCCGGGCCGGAGAACGTCGGGCAGTCCGTTTGAAGGGACGAAGTGGCTCATCTGAGTCCGACCCCGTGCTAGTAGGGGCGCGAGATGATGAGCCAGCCACGGTCTTCCGAGCGGTGTGCTTGGTCTTGCCCATGGAGCACAATATCCTACGCGGATGAAAAATCCCAAATAAGGAACGAACATGGAGACTCATGGGAGAGAATCAAAACAAACGCGAAAGGAAACGGAGGAGCGACCTGTAGACGGATCCCGCAAAGAAAGAGGAGGAAGAAGTGGATGATCCGCGGAGGAGATCGGCCCGATCTTGACTCTGGCAGCGCTTGCGGGAGCTCCTCGAGCTGGCAGCGGCGGCGGCGGTAGGGAAAACAGGCAGCTGAGGGTTAGGGCAAGAGCCCAGCCCCACGCCCAGCTATTTATAGGCCCGAGGCGTCGGACGTCCGACAGGCATCGGACGCCCGGAGGTGATTGTGGCGTCGGACGACCGACACTGGTCGGACGACCGGAAGGGGATTTGCCGCCGGACGTCCGAGACATGGTGGACGTCCGAGAGGGAGGAGGAGGCAGAGGCTGATTCTGGATTTTTTGTTTTGATGATGAGATGATGACTTGCATGGTTTCTCACAAAAAGTACGAACATAGTAGCCTACAAGCATTACATGTACTACATGGAGACAGAAATTGATTTATGCGTACATTGTAAGCTTAAAAACAGAAAATTAAGACTCACTCCCCCAAAATGCATGCCCACATCAAGATACAAACATAATGTGAGTGTGTGTATGTGTGCAAGGTTTCAAGATATGTTGTCAAGCTCGAAGATACCAAGTTCACGCCTAAGTTGACAGAACCTAGCAACGCTAAGTCGCTTGGTGAAAATGTGGGCTAACTGCATGTCGGTACCCACATGGGTAATATCAATGTCACCCTTTTGCACATGGTCTCTCAAGAAATGATACCTAATATCAATATGTTTTGTGCGAGGGTGATCAATGGGGTTCTCAGAGATCTTTATGGCACTTTCATTATCACAGAGAAGACGAACGTGTCGATACGTGATACCATAATCCTTTAGTGTTTGCCTCATCCATAGCAGTTGGGTTGCACAGCTTGCGGCTGCAATATATTCGGCCTCGGCCATGGAGAGAGAAACACAGTTCTGCTTTTTCGAGGACCAACTTGCCAAGGAGCGTCCATGAAACTGACATGCACTGGAAGTGGATTTCCGTCCCACTTAATCACCGGCCCAATCCGCATCGGAATACCCAATAAGATCAAACTTTGCATCCTTAGGGTACCATAAGCCTAACATTGGGGTGTGAACAAGGTATCTAAGAATATGCTTAACCGCCGTGTGATGGCTTTCCCTAGGGGAATCTTGAAATCTAGCACATATGCCTACACTTAACATGATGTCCGGTCTAGATGCGCAAAGATAAAGTAGCGAACCAATCATGGAGCGGTAAGTAGATGGGCCAAAAGGAATACAGTTTGTGTCTTCATTTAGAACTACATCGGTGGCCATGGGTGTCTTCATTGGTTTAGCATTTGTCATATCAAATTTTTCAAGAATGTCCTTCAGGTACTCAGTTTGAGACAAGAAAATCCCTTCTTGAAATTGTTGTATTTGAAAACCAAGAAAGAACTTCAAGTCTGTGTTGAGTGACATCTCACAGGTCTTGGTCATGGAGGCCACAAACTTCTTGCATAAATGGATGTTAGGAGAACCAAAAATGATGTCATCTACATAGATTTGACATAAGATCAAATCACCATTTTCCCTCTTAGTAAAAAGAGTGGGATCGATCACCCCCACCACAAAGCCATCATCGAGTAGGAACTTCTTAAGATGATCGTACCAAGCACGGGGTGCTTGTTTGAGGCCATACAGGGCCTTGTGAAGTTTATATACATGGTCTTTATGGTGAGGGTCAACTAACCCAGGTGGTTGAGATACATATACCTCTTCTTGTAGAGGACCGTTAAGAAAAGCACTTTTCACATCCATTTGATGCAAAGTAAAATCATTGAAAGCAGCAGAGGCAAATAAAATGCGAATGGACTCAAGACGAGCAACAGGGGCGAAAGTTTCACCAAAGTCCAAACCTTCAACTTGTGAATACCCCTGTGCTACTAACCTTGCCTTGTTGCGCAGGATAGTAACGTTCTCATCTTCCTTGTTCTTGAAAATCCATTTAGTTCCAATGACATTATGTTCCTCAGTTGGTCGTTCTACCAATGACCATACTTCGTTGCGTGTAAAACTATTTAGCTCCTCTTGCATAGCAAGGAGCCATTCATTGTCACACAATGCATCCTGAACCCTGTGTGGCACGGTACTAGAGACAAATGAAAAGTGTGCACAAAAGTTTGTTAATTGTTTATGAGTCACTCTACCTTCCGACACGCCGGTGAGGATTTGATCAATATCAACACGACCGGCCACACGTGGCATGATGGAGGTCAAGGTTTCACGAGGTTCGACTTCATTTCCATCATCAACGTCCTCAACATATGGATCATTTATGTGCGGAGGAAGATATTCCTCTTCGCGTTGCACCTGTTGAGGTTCATCATCAAACATACCCATACTTCGGTCTACCCCTTGAAGATCAACTTGTTCTTGAGTGTGATCAGTGTGAGAGACATGTTCTCCCACTTGATCCTCAACAACTGGCATGATGTGTGTGCTAGTATCTTGTGCAGGTACGGGCAGTGAACTCTCTTGAGGATGAGAAATACTCTCATCATCTTCATCATCATCATGGGGTCTTTGTTCCATGGGAAGAAGTGCACCTACACCCATGTTTAAGATATCTTGTGGGGAGTCTTCTTCACCTGCATCATTTAGATCGACTTGCTCCCCATGGGAGCGGTTAAATTCACCAAACGTCACGTCACAGGTTTCTAAAACACATGCAGTGGATTTGTTGAAGACTCTGTAGGCGTGAGAGTTTGACCCATAGCCAACAAAAATCCCTTCAATTTTTTTGGATTGAAATTTTCCTAACCGTTCCCGTTTGTTGAGGATGAAACATTTGCATCCAAACACACGAAAGTACTTAACGTTTGGCTTGTTCCCAGTTAGGAGCTCATATGGAGTCTTCTCCAATATTGATCGAAGGAAGAGCTGGTTTGATGCATGACATGCTGTGTTGACGGCCTCAGCCCAAAAACTATGTGGTGACTTGTATTCGTCTAACATGGACCTTGCCATTTCCACAAGTGTCTGGTTATTCCTCTCTGCCACACCATTTTGTTGAGGGGTGTAAGGTGCGGAGTATTGATGTTCAATTCCCTCATCACTAAGAAATTCTTCTAGGGTGTAGTTCTTGAACTCAGAGCCATTATCACTTCTTACTGCCTTGATGTCCTTGTCAAACTTCCGCTGGGCTTTTCTGGCAAAATCAATGAAGGTGATCTTCGTCTCGTCCTTGGACTTGAGGAAGAACACCCATGTATATCTTGAGTAATCATCAACAATGACTAGGCCATACTTTTTCCCTCCAAGACTTTCCCATGAAGGAGGCCCAAACAGATCCACATGAAGGAGCTCTAACGGCCTCGACGTGGATACAATGTTCTTTGGTGGATGTCTTGATTGATGTTGTTTCCCAGCTATGCATGCACTGCACACACAATCTTTCTTAAAAGATACATTTTCTAGTCCAAGGATGTGATTGTCGTTTAAGAGATTTTGAAGATTTTTCATGCCAACATGGGCGAGCCGGCGATGCCACAGCCATCCCATGTCGGCCTTGGCCATTAGACAAGTTGTATGGAAGGTGCTCTCTTTCGAGAAATCGACCGTGTAAAGGTTGTCATGCAACTCCCCAACAAAGGCCACTTCAAGAGTGTCTCTATTAAAGACTTGCACATCCGTTAGTCCAAATAATGTGTCATAACCGATGGAAGCCAATTGGCGAACTGAAAGTAAATGATATTGAAGAGATTGGACAAGCATGACATTTGCAATAGACATGTCATTAGTGATTGCCACCTTGCCCAACCCAATTACCTGCCCTTTCGACCCTCCAAATACAATGCTCATGTATGGTCGAATGGCTTGCATGAAGTCATAGAGCAAGTTACTATCTCCGGTCATATAATTGGTGCATCCACTGTCGATCACCCATTTGGCTCCTCCGGAGAAAATAGCCTGTAACGAATTAAGACTTGGTTTGAGGTACCCATTTTTTCATGGGGCCTTTCACATTAGTTACAAGAGTCTTAGGGACCCAAATAGCATAGAATCGGAATGCATTACGGGGACCAACGAATTTAGCATAGACCTCTCCTTCCTTTGATTTGCGTAGTACATAGGATGGAGGCATGAATTCGGTTGTCTTGTTGTGAGTAGGCGAACCCCTAGTGGCCGATCCACTCACAACCTTACCTTTCCACTTGAGTCCCTCTCGTACAAATATTTCTTTAAGCGGAGTGGTACACTTGAGAGGAGATGCACTTTTCTTGGCAGTGCTTGGGTTGAACCCAAGCCCTTCCTTGGCGAAGCCTCCATTGTGTCGACTTAAGATCTCATTGAGAGTCTTTTGTCCTTGTGCACATGTCATAAGACCTCTGTCTAGTTGTGCCTTTAGCGAACAGTTTTCCTCAAGGATAGATGTCAGTTCACTACTAGAGTTAGTAGTGCAGGTATCAACATTAATGATAGGTGAGGAGTAGGCCTTAGCTAGAGTGTCAAGAACAGTGAGTTTCTCTTCCATGTCTTTGAGAGACAAGGATAGACGCTCACAGTCCTTAGAAAGGGAAGCATGAGAGTTCACAAGTCGGTCTTTATCATTTAGTAATTCTTTGCACACAGATTCAGCCTTTTTCAAGGAGGCAAGATCATTAGCATGTTTATCAAGGTTTTCACCTACTTTTGAGCATAGTGCATCATTTTGTGCTTCCTCATACAGGACTTTCTGCTCAAGGATTTCATTTCTTTCCGTCTCCTCAATGACGAGGGTTTCGAGTTCATTGATGGTATTGGTGTGCTTACTCACCATTTCCATAAGTATGCGAAACATAGTGAGCTTCTTTCCTTTAAGAGAGCACATAAATTTGTTTATTTTAGCAAACATGGGATGATCTAAGTCATTATCCTCATAGTGATCTTCCGCATCAAGAAACTCACCAGATGGAGTAGAAGCTAGACTGAAAGAGTTTAACCGTGGAGTTACCTTAACCTTATCAAGGGAGCTTTGGTCTTCCTCATCTCCCATGGCAGTCTTTGCCATCAAACACTTGTGAGCGTTGCCCTTGTAGTCCTTCATATAGTTGTAGTGACAAACATGACCACTTTTGTTGACTAGCCTCAAGGTGTTTTGTGTGTCCTGAGCTACTGCGGCAACTCCACCAACATCTTCTGGATCTGATTCTTCTTGTGCAACCATTGCTCTTCCATCTGTCCTCTTGAACTTGGAGTTCATAGGTTTGGCAACTTCTTCTTTACAAAGGTCTTTGGAAACCTTGGTTTGTCTTCTCTCTTCTCATAAGGGCACTCATTGGAGAAGTGGTTGGTTTCCTCACAGTTATAGCATTTCCTTACCTTCTTCTTTGGGAATCTTTCCTTGAACTTTCCTGCACTGAACTTCTTTACAAAGAGAGCAATGTCCTCATAAGATGGGCTATCATCAGAGTCTACATCATCACCATCTTCGCAGTCATCATCACCCTCTTCTTCTTCACTTTCTTTTTAGTCACATTCATGCTTGGCTTTCATAGCAAGATTGATCTTCGATGTTGAAGTGCCATGTATGGCAAGGTGATTTGTTGCATTTGCCTTTGACTCTTCAAATAATTGGAAAGTGGATATGATGTCATCCGGAGTCATTTCTTTGAACCCATGGTGCTGCCTCATGTCCCATACCATTTGATGGTGATACGGAGCAAGAGCATGAAGTAACTTGTCCACAAGAAATCTCTTGGTCAGATTGAAACCATCTTGCATCTTGTCACAGTCACATGACTCAATGTCTGCGGCGAGAGTCATGAGCCATTCTAGTAGTTGCTTGGGAGATTCACCCTTTTCCATACAGAAATTCTGTAATTGCCCCTTGGTAATTTCATATTGAGCAAGCCGAAGAGTGGAGGTACCGGTCTTGGTCCTTATAATGCTATCCCACAGTTCCTTGGCACTTGTGATGTGAATGTAAGGTCTTTGTTGTTTGTCATTCATTCCTTTTCTTATGCACATGATCGCAGTGTCATTGAGATGCTTGTCATAAGTTTCTCTGGGAGTGAGGCACCTTGGATCTACAGGATTGTACCCATGCTCGAGGATATCCAACATCTAATCATTGGTGTACCTAAGATGATCCTGCATACCAACTCTCCACAAAGCAAAATTGGAATTGTCATCAAGCAAGGGAGGTTTTCCTCCAGGATTGTACTTAGGTTTCTCAATTTGAGATCTAGCATAAAGCCATCGAACACTGGTTTGGTTCCTTTCCGGAGATTGTTGGCCAAATGAAGTACCATGCACATGTGGCCGTGAGGCCCTCGGAGACGTGGTTGTCCCCGTGGTTAGTGATGCTAGTCTCATTTGGACCATGGCCTCAAGAGAAGCATCATGCTCCTCCTTTTGCTTGGCAAGGGCCCGTTCCAGGTTCTTAGAGGAGAAAAACTTGACTTCCAAGGAAGTCCCGTCCCTCTGCACTGGAGCTAGCGTAGCTGGTTCCCCGTCCATCTCGCTCTAGGGCGGTTAAGCCACACGAATATAGCACGAGGCTATGATACCAATTGAAAAGTATCGAGATGGACCTAGAGGGGGGGTGAATAGGTACAAATCCAAATTTTAATAATAACTTAGCAATTTTAGGAAAAAGTGCGGAATATGAGTGTAAGCCTAATAATTGCTACGACAAGGAGTAAGCTATTTAGAGTGAAGTAAGACAAGCAGTAAACAATAATCAAATACAAGTACGTAATAAGGATTAACACAAGTAGAGAGTTAGGGTTAGGAATAACCGAAACTCCAAGAGAGACAAGGATGTATCCCGATGTTCACTTCCTTGGAGGGAAGCTACGTCACCGTTAGAGGGGCGGATGTTACCACGAAGGCACACCAACGCCACGAAGGCTCACCCTATTCTCCCTTTGAGATAACTCCACGAAGGCGTTTCTCAACCACTAGTGGTAAGCCTTGAGGTGGCTTCCAAACCTTCACAAACTTTCCGGGGGAAATCACAATGGTTTGATTCCTCTCCGAAGACTCCTACCGCCTAGGAGTCTCCAACCTCCAAGACTAACAAGATCACGGGGATTGCTCAAAAACTTTCTCAAATCACAAATCACTTTGGTGGGAAGGAGGAGAGGGAGACGATCTATCTTTTGATTGGAACAACACTCAAAGGGACTCACAAATGCTCTTGGGATCTAGGATTTGGTGTAGACAAGAGTGAGTGAGAGGAAAGGTGTTCTTGGGTGTATTCTAGCTGTGTTGAACACCCTTTCATGAGGTGGGAGAAGAGTATATATAGTGGGGAGTGAAATACAACCGTTGGGGACACTTTAAGTCATATAGGGTCCGGACGTGCGACAGTTGCCGGAAGTCCGGGCGTCCACTAGGGGTCGGACGTCCGACAGGGGTCGGTCGTTCGAGGCGTGTAGATGTGACTGAAAATACTGTGAATTGAACAGCGATCGGACGTCCGGAGATGACCGGAAATCCGAGTTATACGACTCAACTTCTTCTGGTGGTAGGTTCCGGATTTCCGAAGGTGGTCGGACGTCCGGCCCTCGGACGTCCGGAGGGAGCCGGAAATCCGAGTTATAGGACTCAACTTCTACTGGTGCAGTGCTCCGGATTTCCGGGGCTGGTCGGACGTCCGGGCCTCGAATGTCCGGAGGGAGCCGGATTTCCGAGTTATATGACTCTCAAACTTCTGGTGAAGGGCTACGGATTTCCGAAGCCTGCCGGTCATTCAGCCCTCGGACGTCCGGAAGGAGCCGGATGTCCAAGGCAATAGACCTGTTTTGATATAAGAACAGAGTGGAGAATATGTGGTATTGGGTATGACAGTGAAGATGTAGTATGAGCAAGTTCATCGCAAAACCTGTGATCCCCTCTTAATAGTGCGGGATCCCTATACTCAATATTAGTAAAGAATAGTCTACATCATCTTTTCTTAATCCCGAGCCTTCTCGAAATATAAATCCCCAATCTTCTCAGACAACCTTTGGCACATAATTCTCAATCTACTAAAGTACTTGCCATCCTGAGATACACTCAACAAATAGGATTAGTTTCCTATGTATGTGTTGTCATTAACACCAAAAGTCGATTAGGGGCATAGCATGCACTTTCAGGTGCTAACCACTTGGCTTGTGGCAGCGATGTAAAAGACCAAGGGCTCATGGATGCTCGGAGCAACCAACATCGGCTCGGTGGAAAGCCGGGCCTTGAGTTGGTCGAATGCGACCTGTGCTTCATCAGTCCACTCGAACCTGTCGGATTTCTTCATCAGTTGGTAGAGAGGTAGGGTCTTCTCACCGAGTCACGAGATGAAGTGACTGAGGGCCAAGAGGCACATCATGGATGCACTCTTGCCGTCTCATCTGGATGATGGCTCCGATCTTGTCGGGGTTAGCATCGATCCCTCGCTCGGAAATGAGGAAACCGAGTAGCTTATCAGCTGGTACACCGAAGGTGCACTTGGACGGGTTGAGATTGTTCCCGAAGCGTCGAAGGTTGGTGAAGATTTCGGCGAGGTCGGGCAAGAGGTCGGAACTTTCCTAGACTTGACCATGATGTTGTCCATGTACGCCTCGACATTCTGACTGATTTATTTCTCTAGACTTTTTTTGAATCATACGCTGAAATGTAGCTCATGCATTTTTAATACCGAATGGCATCGTGATGTAACAAAAACACCCTAATGGGGTGATTAAGGCTGTCTTTATTTCATCCGGTCCATACGTTCAGATCTGGTGGTATCGGGAGTACACATCCAGGAGCGACACACGTTCACATCCGGCAGTAGAATCTACGATTTGATCTATGCGAGGCAAAGGGAAGTGGTCCTTCGGGCAGGCCCGATTGAGGTGCTTGAAGTCAATACACATTCAGAGTGTATTGTTCTGCTTTGGCACCAGGACCACGTTCGCCAACCACTTGGAGTGGTAGACCTCGTGGATGCGCTCGGCAGCTAGGAGACGAGCGATCCTCGCGCCGATTGCCTTACGCTTCTCCACGGAGGAGCGGTGCAGGTGTTCCTTGATGGGCTTGATCTTCGTGTCCACTCAGAGGCGATTCTCAGCCAGCTCCCTGGGGATCCCCGCATGTCAGACGGCTTCAATGCGAAGATGTCCCAGTTCTCACGAAGGAACTCGATGAGCTCAGCTTCCTATTTGTCTCCAACTGAGGTGAAGATGTTGGTCGCACAAGCACTTAGATCGGTAGGGTGGATCTAAACGTGCTTCGTCTCGCCAGCCGACTAAAAGGCAGATTCAATGGCTGGCCGCTTCGACTTGAGCAGATCTGCAGTGTCCACCACCTTCTTGTACCCATCAAGCTCGATTGCAAGGAACTGCTCGTTGGTGATCCTAGAGCCTTGTTGGAGGCATTCTTCGACAATCTTCTGTTTGCCAGTCAACGTGATCACGCCCTTCAGACCTGGCATCTTAAGTTTAAGATCCATGTAACATGGGTGTGCCATTGAACGTGCATAGGCGGGCCTACCCAAGATGGCATGATAGGCGCTGCGGAAGTCGACCACCTCGCAGGCCAACCTCTCCTTGCGAAAAATATTCGCTGCCGAATACAATGCTCAAAGTGATCTAACTAAGCGACTCGGCTTTCTTCCCGGGGATGGCCATGTGGAACTGCATGTTGCTCTTGCTCAGCCGGGACAACAGGGTGTCCATGGCCTTGAGAGTGTCCACATAGATGATGTTGAGGCCGGTGCCTTCGTCCAAGAGGACTTTCCACAGTTGGAACCCATTGACTGCAGGGTCGACCACTAGCGCGTGCCTCCCAGGGGTGGCTATGCTGGCCGAGTGATCCGAATTGTTCAAGGTGACGGGCGGCTTTACCCAGTCGAAGTACTTTGTGATAGCCGTAGCTGCCATGTTCACCTCCCGATTGATAAATTTCAATCGGCTCTTGCTCTCCACGTCGGCGAAGATCATGAGGGTCGCCTAAATGTCAGGATTCCCGGAGGCATGGATAGTCTCCCCCTCCTCGTCTTTGTGAAAATAGATCAGACACGGCTGGTCTAAGAGATTGCTCTTCGACTCGGCTTTCTTCTTACCAGCCCAGTCCTTCTTCTTCTTGGTTTTGCTTTGGTCATGTCCACGGACACAGCTACTTCGGCTTTACCCGATGGGTCGCCTTCTCACTTTTGCTTCTTTCTAGCGTTACCCGACTGAGGGGCTTCACTGGCTCGGCCCTTGCCGCTATGGAGTTGGTCTTTTTTCTCGCCATTCGCGTACGGACATGCGATCTCCATGGACCTCCCGAGAGACAGGACTCCCGATCGGCCGAACTTGAGGATGAGCTCACGATACCGAGTGCGTGCTTTGAAAGCGCACATGCCTGGTGCTCTGTGATGTTCTCAATGATGTCGTGGAGAGTGGTCCACCATTGGATGTACTCCCGAAGAGTCTCGTTGGTCTTCTGGACGCAGTGTTGGAGCTCTGTTAGTCCGCCTAGGCACTTGTATGTGCCCTCGAATGTCTTGACGAACACTCGGACGAGATCGCCCCAGCTGTGGATCCTACTGGGGGCAGCTGATGGAGCCAAGACCTCACGGACCCCTCCAACATGAGGGGCAAATGCTTCATAGTGACATAGTCATCGCCGCCGCCGATGTGGACAGCCACTTGGTAGTTTTCCACCAAAGTCTCTAGCTTCCACTCATCGTTGAATTTGCCGATCCCCGTGGCCAACCAGTAGTTTGAGGGGATTTCGGCCTCTCGGATGTGTCAACGGAAGCACTCGAGGTCGGACACTCCCCGGCCCACTCGCGATTGATCGATCACCTGTTGCATGATGATGGATTGAGAATTGAACTCGGGGGCCCGGTAATCGCCGTCCTCCTGACCCCGACACCGATTGGGGCTTGGCCTCCGGACATGAGGACGGTGGCCGAGTGAGCCACTCCCCTGAGGGGGTGACCTACTTCGGTCCCGATGGTCTTGCCACTAGTCTTCATGCGGGTCTCTCGGAAGAGGAGGAGACCTTTGGCGTTGCCTGTGCACGTGTGGGCTATGAGCCGACTGCATGGTGTCCGCCTGGATGGACTTGCTGTGGATGTGGCGCCGTGACTACAAAATTGCGGAATTCCGTTGTAAGGCCGTCTTCAGCAGAGCTTGGATCTGCTGAATGCCTTCCCCAGCCGCGTTGTCACTTGGATGAATGGATCAGGTTCAGCAGACGAGTTCGCATCACTTCGATATGCCGCGGGCGGTCGTTCAGAAACAACTGCCTACAGCTGCGACTTGAGCTCGGTTGGTCTCTCCCAGCCCGAGTGTCGTGGTTTTGACACGGCACATGTCCTCCTAAGAGGACTTCGAGATGGGGGCATCGCAACCATCTGGCGACACAAAGGGGTTAGCAGGGAGCAAGAGACGATTTTACCCAGGTTCAGCCCCTCGGATTAAGGTAAAAGCCTACGTCCTACTATGTGTATATTGCTGTAGAAATCGATTACAAGGGTGTGGATTCGCTTGACCTAGCTCTCGATTGGTGTTAACTTCAGTCTACCAATCCTAGAGACTCGCCTTGATATACAGGTCGAGGCCCTGCGTTTACAAGAGTCCGGGTCATGTTATGATTCGTGACCTGGTATGTCTCTAACTCGCCTTGCTCCTTAAGCAAGGAAACTCCTGGCGACCCTTCTCCCGCATGGGCCATGAGTCACCCTCTTCGTGTCTTGGGCCACAGTCGGCTCTTGTTGGTAACTGCCTTATGCCTTATGCTTCATAGATCAGGGACCGTCTTGAGTATGAACATTCAACCGCCATCATCTTGACTCGGCCACCTAGGGCGGGTCTCATGGCGGGATAATAACCCCAACATTAGGCCCCAGATTGACTTGAACTCGTTTAGTTCAATAAATCTTTCTCAAACTCTTGGCGGCTCACACATAATCCAAACTTGTCTCCAATGGAAGAAATACCGGCTTGTAAACTCCCTTTGATTTTCTGTTCCATCTGTTAATGATGTTAGGTATCTCAAGAATTTAGGGATCTTTATGACGTCACTCCAACGACTCCTTTCGCCTATCTATTTAGCCTGACAATCGGGGCACCATCAACTTTGAAATTAACTACGCCCCCTAGATTCCCGCCTGCCATTTCCATTTCACCTCTCGGCATTTAAATATCGACAGGGATATCTCTTTTACTTTTACCCCGCTCCTCTTCTTCGTCTTCTACCTCGAGTTCAAGTCTGCGACGCGCCGCTGATGCACCTCCCATCAACAAGCACTATGGTATGAGGGCTCCGCCGCCGCATGTCTCTGCTCCGAACCGCGAACTTCTTCCGCCTCCGTCGACGCCATCACGTAAGGCTTCGTTTCTCACACTATATTTGCTTCGGTCACCCACCGTAGTTCAACAAAGTTCTTAGGGTTCGTCCTGCAGCCATTGCCAGTACACATCTATTCGACCCCTTGATGAAAACCTTCCACGACGATACGTTGCGGAATGAATATAGATCTGAATCTCGTATAAACTTCATGGATATTTTGCGAGAACCTCATGAGCAATAGTTGTTGCCGCCCCATATTTTACTGTCGTGTGGAACTATTAAATTCCTTTTTCCGTACCGTTGGTAGATCTGTCTTTCTATATATTTTGGTAGAAAATTGTTTGTCCAGTACTTAGTGGAATCCGATATCACAGTTCCTGCATAAACCATTGCTGCTCTCATACCGGCTTGTTAGACATTTTGTAACTCGCCATCTCCATGAACCGCCTTTTTATTAAGGCGACTTAAGTATTACAAACTTCCTCATAGCTTGTTTCTTGAACTCCTCGTTTCTCCAAACAATTTTTTGCTTGCTAGAATAACCGCCAATCATACTTATGCAGCTCGTTCCTTCCTAGACATGTCAGCATGTCGAGACCATCAAAATGCGACTGGTTACGCTCAGAAATTGGCGATGCCGCCTTGCAATGATGCGTGTCAGTAAGGACTTTGTCTCCTAAGGAGATAATTGGATGGAGAGACACCGCTGGAGAAGTGTGACCTCAACCCGTCGAAGGAGAAGTTGTGGTTTTTGCTGATCATCTAGAACGAGGCTTCTCTCCCCCTGGTTCAAAATTCTTTTGGGCTGCTCTCAACTTTTATAACCTTCACCCCCAAGATATAGGTCCCAACTCAGTCCATAATTTATGGCAGTTTCAAGTCTTCTGTGAGGCATACCTAGGAATAGAACCTACTGTTCCTTTATTTTGGGAGTTCTTCTATTTGACCCGTCAGACAGAATAGGTTGATGGCCCCATCTTAGAACTCGGCGGAGTTACCATCTAGAGGCGGCTCGAGTGCGGTTTTCCTACTGTCACCTTGCCCAGTCACCCAAGGGTTGGGGGAAAGCTTGGTTTTACTGCAAGAATAACGCACCGGCTCAGAAAAATCCCCTGCCGAGATTCACAGAAGAGAGTCTTCCAATGGATTTCCACATGCCCGGTGCATTGAACCCGTAAGAACAAGCCGACCACACCTTTATCTCGGCAAAACTGAGGGCCTTAAACACCAATGGCTTGACCAGAATCGACATCATCCAATGTTGGGTGGAATGGCGCATTATGCCCCTAAGCCGCCGTGATGGGGTGATGTGCAATTATAATGGCGACTTAAATAATACTCAATGCTTCACCAATGTAATGCTCGACTTAGAAGAAATTAATAGCCTTGTGAAGAAGTTATATGGTGAGCGCAAAGAGGTATGTTCAAAACTTGGTTTGAAACCATTCCGCATCCAGAACCCGACTCCTGAGGTAAATATATTCCAACATCACTCGCCTTATCTGGTATTCCCTTTGTTCTTTCTAGAGCTAACTTCCACTCTTTAAAATGCTATAGAAAATGCGCCCTTCTGGAAATGTAAACCAGCAAAGCCACCTATTAAGAGGGTCAAGACTGTCACAAATAAGAAGAAGAAAAACAAAGCAGGTGCAGGCGAGTCATTTGTTGTGGGCGAGTCTCAAAACATTGAAGAACTATCTGAGGTAATGTCTACACTGCACCTTAGTGTATCACGTGTTTTTCTAATCATTCAATTTATTCTTAGGGGGTGACGTTGAAGATGCTGAAGATGCTGAGGTAATTTCAATATCTTCTGACTCAAATATTTCCTTGGAAAGGCCTCCAAGGCGAGTTTGTAGAAAAGTTCCTATGAATCATCCATATGCTCATTTGGATCATATCTTCCTTTTGAAGAAGGCTTTATACACTCTAAAGCACCACACCCGCAGCTCCTCGGGTGATCTTATGGCGGGCCTGCCTGAGAAAACCATCGGTCATAAACTTCGCACTGAGGTGCCTTCTCTTTCTTTATCAACTGAACCTTGTTTTTCAATTGCTCAAACTTACAAGATTTTCCACTTTAATAGGTGTCTCCTCCTTCATATGGCGATTCAACGTCATCAAAACTATCACCCCTTGTTTGTCTCTCAGTGTAAATTTCTGCTTGTTCATCCAGTACTTGCTTCAATATTTTACATGTCATCATATATACCTCAACCTTTCGTTTTTAGGGCTCAAGAAAAGAAAACGAAAACCGGCGGGTCAGTCCCAAATAGTGAACCACCTGAAATGGAGGAAACAAATGCCTCCAACCATGATGCTCTGATTGAACCGGCTGAAACTTATATTGAACCTCCTAAGAGTAATGCTATGGATAATATCCTTGACATTCAAGTCAATCCAGCAGAAACTTACAATACGACCACGGACCCCAGTCATAGAGAAGATCTCAACCCGCCAAGCCCTCTAAAGGCATCGAAAGATGCCATGCTTGAAAAAGATGTTGTCACCTTTACTGGGACGGGTCACACGATGCCCGTCTGTAATGTGTTGGCTAAACATGCTACCAAAAATGTCTCAACCGAAATAGAAAAAGGGAAAGCCAAACTTGAGCTTCCCAACATTGAGAAACTGAACTTTGAAGAACTGCACGCAGGATATCTAAACCGCCTTTCCATGAGCCGAGACATGGAAGATTGCCTGGTGAATATGATGAAGAAAAGATACAAGGAATGGTGTTGTGTACAAATTATCCCATATATCCCTCTATAGCCCCCAAGGGTCGGGTCATCTTCTTGAAGATGAGACAAGTCTTATTTCATAAATTTCAAAGCTTCAACCTGTAGCCCCCAATGGCCGGATCATCTTATTGAAGATGAGATGGGTCTTGTTTAATAATCTTGAAAATATCAACCTGTAGCTCCCAAGGGTCGGGTCATTTTCTTGAAGATGATCTGGGTCTTATTTAATAAACTTGAAAGCTTCAACCTGTAGCCCCCAAGGGCCGGGTCATCTTCTTGAAGATGAGACTGGTCTTGTTTAATAAACTTGAAAACTTCAACCTGTAGCCCCCAAAAGCCGGGTCATCTTCTTGAAGATGAGTTGGGTCTTGTTTAATAAACTTGAAAACTTCAACCTGTAGCCCCCAAGGGCCGGGTCATCTTCTTGAAGATGAGTCGGGTGTTGTTTAATAAACTTGAAAACTTCAACATGTAGCCCCCAAGGGCCGGGTCATCTTCATGAAGATGAGCCAGGTCTTGAAAACGCTAGGACATTGGCCCCCAAGTGTCAAGTATATTGCTTGTAATCTACTTGAGACATGATGCCAAATGATTAATTCATTCAGGTAACGTCAAATTAATTTATCCATCCTGTTTGGTTATGTAGGAAATTATAAGTCAAGCTGATTCATCCTTGAGTGGTATGAAGAAAAGTTTGGCACGTCAACAAGACGCCAGGGCTGCTGTTGAAGAAAAACTTTGAATCTCTTTTGCAGAACTTGAAAAAGTCAAGGCTGAACATGTATTATACCAAGAGTCGGCTGAAGCTGACAAAGTCGCCCTGCTGAAACATGCTGAAAATGCCGAGGGTCAGCTAAAAGTAGTCACAAAAGAATTGACCGGTCTTCGGCGACACATCTCCAAGATGACCAGTGTTGTCTTTGGTAAGTATTTGGTGTACTATCCATTGTAACCATGGTAAAGTACACAAAGCGCCTAATGCAAAAAGGATGTTCGTCCTGTAGCAAGCCGGCTTGCCGAGAGTCTTGACCTGTCCAAGTATCAGGCGGCTTATGATGATGACTATAACCGTGTGGCGCCTCCCAGTTTTGCACCAATACACTTGACTCCTCAGCGCCATAAGCATCTTTTTTTCCCTGATGCTGACCCATCAACCATCTTGATAGAGGAAGCTGAATTTCATGCTTTAATGAATTGCACCTGGGATATGGACAACTTCCATATCCAAGACCCCGAAAGCTCGGCACAGGGTGACCCAGAGGCGGCTTAAATGAGGCGACTCCCGAAGCTGCAACCTGAAGAAAGTAGGTGAACCCGGAGGAAACTTGCCACCGGGTCAACATGAAAAAACTTTGGCCTTCATGAGCCATGTAATTTCTTGAAGTATACTCAAACTACTATGTATTTCCATGAGTATGGATGCCCAAACTTTGTGGTGTTACCTTGTAATACAAGTTCCCTGCTTGAGCTGTCATTGGTCAAGAAGTATATTTTCTCCTCTCTTTGAAAAGAAAGACCATTAGAGTCACCAAATTTTGTATGAGTCAGTAAAGCTATTGGGTCTCTGCCGGAAAATATAACACCAATAAGGTGACAAATAAGTCGGGTCAGTGAGTCACGGCGGGTAGACGAGCTTGCAAGGTTCTAGTCATACCCTAAGAGGCTTTTGCAAAATCTTTATGTTTTTAGACTAGAGGATTAGGCTCAAGTCAAGCTTCAGTGAAGCAGGTTCGGTGAACCCATGGTTTTTCCATTCTCCATATGCTGGCTCTCGCAAGCACCTCAATGTTTTAACTTTGGAAGTTTAGGGTCCAAGATTGGATTGACTCGCCAAGAGTACATGAGGCTTATGGGCGAGTCGCAAAACATACAGTCCAGTATAACCATTGTAATTGTTAATTTTCCCTAGCCAAGAGGGCATTAAGGCGGGACTCAATGAGTCATAAGCCCCCAAGTGACCTACGATCAAGGAAAAACGGGCATAAGATTGCAGAAGACAATGCTATTACTGCTAAACAACCTGGGGACTAGTACCACCCAAGTAAGCCGGTTTTTATCGTTCCTGATCATACATTGGCGCCTATGTTTGAACCGTGCATCATGGCACTTGGTCCTATTCGGCTTATTAGTATCTATGTTTGAACGATCACAACAGGGCGACTCGTCCTCTTTGATACTAATAGCGTCCATGTTTGAATGGCCTCCTTGGCAGCGACTCATCCTCTTGGGCGGCTTATTTAATCAATAAAGACTCGTGCTCAATATTTAGGCTGAAACGGCAGAGACCCCAAATTTCGTGTGCGCCGGCTTTATTGTTATGATATAAATAGTACACAAATACTAAACCATGTACATGGATAAGGAGTCAATGGCTCTAAGTGTAGTAAGGCCGCAGATGAGCAATGTTCCACGGGCGACTCGTCTCTTCCTCCGAGGTTGGCTTGTCAGGGCGAAGATCAATCAAGTAGTAGGAGCTGTTGTGACGGCTTTTGCTGATGACGAAAGGTCATTCCCATGGAGGCGAAAGCTTGTGCATACCCGTGTGATCTTGAATCAATCGAAGCACTAAGTCGCCCTCCTGGAAGACTCGGATCTTAAGTCGTCGACTGTGATAACGACGCAGGTCTTGTTTGTAGATAGTCGATCATGTTGCGGCTAAATCACGCTCTTCCTCCAAAGCATCCAAAGAATCCTGACGTGCTTGTTCATTATCTGCTTCGAATATACACTGCGACTCTGGGAGAATCATGCCTTATATCGCTCGGAAGAACCGCCTCAGCCCCATAGACGAGAAAAAGGGGGTGTAACCAGTGGATCTGTTTGGTGTTGTCCTGATTCTCCAAAGTACTGAAGGAAGTTCTTCAACCCAACAGCTTGGAGTGCACTGCAAAGGAAACATGACGTGGGGTTTGATTCCATGCAAGATCTCCTGGTTAGCTTGCTCAACTTGACCATTGGACTGTGGATGAGCTACTACAGATACATCAAGTCGGATGTGCTCTCGTTGACAAAACTCCTTCATTGCCCCCTTAGACAGATTAATACCATTGTCAGTAATGATGCTATGTGGATAACCAAAGCCGAAAATCAGCTTCTTGAGGAACTTGACTGATGTCTCTACCTCACAATTGCTGACGAGCTCTGCTTCAACCCACTTGGTAAATTTATCAACAGCCACCAACAGACGAGTCTTTCTGTTAGAAGACATTTTAAACGGGCCAACCATATCAAGCCCCCGAACTGTGAAAGGCCATGCGATTGGGATGATGCGCAACTCCTGAGCCGGCACATGTAATTGACGTCCAAACTTGTGACACCCATAACATCGGTGCACTATATCCTCTGCATCGACATGAGCCGTCAACTAGTAGAAACCATGGCGAAAAGCCTTCAACACCAAGGATCGTGACCCAACGTGATGTCCACAGTCGCCCGCGTGTATCTCATTGAGAATATCTCGCCCTTCTTCTGGCAAAACACAGTGATGAAAACCCCCACAAGTACTCTGTTTGTGTAACTCGCCTTTATGTATAACAATGGACTTGCACTGACGCACGATTTGCCTAGCAAAAATTTCATTAGTCGGCAACTCGCCTTGAGCTAGATAAGACATGTAAGGTACCGTCCAAATAGGAATTGCCCTGAGAGCCGCCACCAACTATGACTCTAGGTCAAGAACCACTATGTCCTCTTCAGAAAGCAACTTCACAGAAGGGTTATGTAAGACATCCAAGAACACATTGGGGGGGGGGGAACATGTTTACATTGTGATCCGAGTCGTGATAGAGCATCACTCGCCTTGTTCTGTTGACAATCAATATGATCAACCTCATAAAGATGGAAATAGCTCGCCACCTCGGTCACCGCATGCCTATAAGCCGCCATGAGTGGATCTTTAGAATCCCAAGTTCCTGATACTTGCACAGCCACCAAATCTGAGTCGCCTAAGCATCTGCGTGGCTAAGGTTCATCTCCTTAGCTATCCTGAACCCATGGAGCAACGCCTCATACTCAGCCGCATTGTTGGTGCAAGGAAACATTAGTCGCAAAACATAGCAGAACTTGTCGCCTCTTGGGGACGATAACACAACTACACCTCCCGAGCCTTCCAACTGCCTAGAACCATCAAAACGAATAGTTCAGTATGTGTTATCGGGCCTATCTTCCGGAATCTGCAACTTGGTCCAATCATTGATAAAGTCTACCAGAGCTTGAGACTTTGTGGTTGTGCGAGGTTTATACTTCACATGGTGAGGGCCAAGCTGTATTGCCCAATTACGAATCCGCCCAGTGGCTTCACGGTTCTGTATAATGTCCCCTATTGGTGTAGAACTGACCACGGTAATTGGGTGCTCCAGGAAGTAGTGCTTCAATTTCCGGCTTTCCATAAAATCCTAAAGACCAGCTTCTGCCAATGCGGTTATCCTTGGTTGGATAAACTCAACACTTCACTGACAAAATATAATGGCTGCTAGACTAGATATTCCTTGCCTTCTTCCTCGCGTTCAACAACCACTGCCACACTCACTGCTTTCGAGTTAGCGGCAATCTACAAGAGCATTGGTTCCTTATCAGCTGGGGCTGCCAACACAGGTGGCTCAGCAAGTTGCTTCTTAAGGGCCTCAAAAGCCTCATTAGCCGCATCTATCCAAACAAAGTGATCCATTTTTCTGAGAAACTCATAAAGAGGGATGTCCTTCTCACCAAGGCGACTTATGAAACGACTCAGTGTCGTGATACGACCCACCATCCACTGGACCTGATTAATGTTAGTCGGCTTACCAAGCGAAGCTATTGCCTTGATCTTGTCCGGGTTAGCCACAATGCCATGCTCAGACATTAGCAATCCCGATAACTTTCCTGCAGGAACCCCCAACAAGCACTTGGTCGGGTTAAGCTTCATATCATATACCCGGAGGTTGTCGAACGTCTCCTTGAGATCGCCTAGAAGTGTCTCCTTCTTCAGTGACTTCACCATGATGTCATCAACATAAGTGTGAACATTGTGTCCAATTTGACTGTGCAAACAATTCTGAATGCAACGTTGATAAGTTGCCCCTGCGCTTTTAAGTCCAAAAGGCACAGGCACATAACAAAAGGCACCGAAAGGAGTTATAAAGGCCGTTTTCTCCTGGTCCTCCTTGGCCATCTTGATCTGGTGATAACCAGAGTACGTGTTCAGAAAGCACAAACGCTCACAACCCGTCGTAGGGTCAATGATTTGATCGATACGGGGAAGGGCAAAATGATCCTTCTGGTAAGCTTTGTTGAGGTATGTATAGTCGATGCACATGCAAAAGGTGTCGTTCTTGTTTAGAATTAAGACTGGGTTAGCCAACCACTCAGGATGAAAAAACTCGATGATAAATCTGGCGGCCAGAAGCCGGGCGAATTCTTGTCCAATTTCTTTACGCCTCTCCTCATTAAAACGACGGAGGTACTAGTGAACCGACTTCATCTTAGGATCTACATTGAGATGGTGATCAGCGAATTCTCTCGGTACTCCTGGCATGTCAGAAGGTTTCCATGCAAAGATGTCCCGATATGCGCGCCTTCCTATTTGGGATCCGAGTCGGTCCCAATAGTAAACTGCTTGGAAGAATCGCCTGGGGTGAAATCATATTGTTTGGTATCTTGTGCCGGCTTGAACTTAAGGGGCGCCTCAGAATCAACAATTGGTTTTTTGAATGGGCTCATGTCAGTTGGGTCCACATTGGCCTTGTGAAAGTTCAACTCTTCGGCAGCACAGGACGACTCAGCATATGCGGCTTCTCCTTCTTTGCACTCCTCGGCTATCTAGCGATCTCCATTGACTGTGATGGTACCCTTGAGACCAGGCATCTTAATCTTAAGGTGTACATAACAAGGATGGGCCCTGAAGCGAGCATAAGCCGACTGCCCGAACAAATGATGATAAGGACTCTTAATTTTAACCACCTCAACATCAATGACTCGCTCCTGTAATTGGACTCATCACCAAAAGCCACCTTCAACTTGATCCGAACAACAGGATACGTCGACTTGCCCAGAACGATGCCATGAAAAACCGTAGTCGAAGGCATCAAGTCCTTCTCAGCAAAGTTCATCCGTCGAAAGCTGTCATGGTATAGGATGTTGATATTGCTACCTATATGCATGAGGACCTTAGAAAGCGTGTATCCCCCAACCCGAGGTGCCACCACCAGCACCAAGTCGCCAGGGTTATCAAGCTGGGGCGGGTGATCAGCTCTACTCCACGTGACAGGCTGTTCAGACGAGTTTAATTATCTGGGAACCGTCGGCTCAGCCATATTGATTGCTCTCTGCATTATTTTCTTATCCCTTTTACACGTATCAGTGGTGAAGACATGATATTGCCCGCCATTCAACTGCTTAGGATTGCTCTGAAAACCGCCCTAGTTGTTTGGATGCTGGAAACTGCCCTGGTCATTATACTGCTGATTTCGTTGGCCAGATGACTGTCCACCATTGTTATGTGAGCCGCCTCGCCCTTGAGGACCTAGGTTAGGAAAATCACCGAACGAGCCATCTCGTAACCCGCCCGGGCGAAATTTACTCTATTGAGCACCTTCGTTACCCCCTTGGTGGTCCCTAGATGCGTGAAGATGGAATTCTTGCATTTCAAAACAGTTTTCCCAAGAGTGAGTAGACGGGGCACCTAGGGTACTATGCTTAGGGGCAAGGTCCCATAAGCAGCTCTTCATAATTGCGCGGCTTCCTCCCGCTAAATCCCTAGTCCTGACCAATGTTCGGACGCTAGTTCATGGGCCCAGCACTGGCATTAGCAATAAAATTAGGCATGACATCTTGCTGCCCTCTATTTCCTTGACCTCCTTGGTTACTGTTTCATCTGTGAGTTTGGAAGTGTCCTTTAGCTTTGTCTCCCCTTTTAACTTCACTGGCCTTCTCATCATCAGACCCGGCGTTCTTCGTGCCATCTGACTTGATGTATGGGGTGAGGGTGTCCATCAACTCGCCCATGTCCTGCACCTTTCGCTTAAGACGACCGAGCTTCAACACCACAGTACGGAAATGACAGTTCTTTTCCGATATCAGCACGGCCTGAGCCGCCATGATGTCATCCGAAGAATGGATAATCTCCATCACCCGCCTCGTACAGTGGTTTGCCGATTCATCTGCCCCTGAACACAATGTTGAAGATCTACAATAGTCATCGGACGCTTGCAAGTCCCTCGAAAGTTTTTAACAAAATACTCCTTGAGTTCCACCCAAGTGTTGATGGAATTGGGTGGTAGATTCTTCAACCATGTGCAAGGCTGTCCTTCTAACATCATGGTGAAATACTTGGCGCAGACTGCATCACTAGCATCAAGCATGTCCATAGCCAGCTCATAGCTCTCAACCCACGCCCCTGGCTCAAGATCGGGTGTATAGTTGGGTACCTTACGAGGGCCCTTGAAGTCTCTGGGCATGCGCTCATTGCGCAGAGCAAAAGATAGGAAGGGGACGCCTACGTTCCTTCCTCCCTGCCAATAGTACCCAGGATCAAGCTGGGCATATGGTGGAACTCCCTCACCCGCCAATGTTGCCGCATCCTCTGCTTCTGCGTGTCGGGCGGCTCGTGCAACATTGACAAGCGCATGAGCATTTAATGCCGGCGGCTAGGGTGGGTTGATTTGAGGTTGGTGTCGTTGGCTGCCGGTTGAAACCGCTGGGGGATCATCTGGGCGACTCTTCGTATGGCTTTCCTATGGCGTGGAGTGCAGTCGATCACGATTGTATGAAAACTGCTCCTGCTGGATCACCTCGTCTTTAACATCTCGATGGTGTTCCTTGCCTCCACCTCAAATGCGGTGTTCCCACGAATAGGGAGAGACTCCAAGTGGTGGGTCGTAGCTACCACGTTACCCACTGGCTTGAAGAAGTGACCTTGAGGTGTTTGGAAGTGTTGAGCCACCTGCAGGATCAACGGGGGTTGCATTGGCTGCTGGACGATCTCAACCAGCGGACTGCTCTGGCGAGGCGGGTTATGGTCCGTGTCGGGCGTATGCGGGCTGCTGAACAGACAAGTAGGGTTAAGGTTGGTCAGGATACGACTCTGATGCCTCCTCTAATGGACAACATCTGACGCGACTCGCTGGCGCTCAAGTCGCCACACCTCCAACTTCAAGTGCTCCACCTCTTCGTCGATCCGTGCCTGCTGATCCGCCATCCGGGTCTTCTCAGCATCGATCTCGCGTTGTATCCGTGCGATCTCCTCCTGAAATTTTGCCAGCTCTGCATTGACTTCCTCTTGGTTATCAGCCATCATGGCGACTGCCATAAGTTTTGACATCGCAACCATCAGATCTGTCATGGCCTGGGCTGGCGTCTTCACAGACCCGGTGGCCCCTTGGCGGTTGCCCCGTTTGGATCATTCTGAGCCGCCGTTGCCCCCGCCATGTAGATGGTGACTTGGCGTGGTGGTTCCTGTCTCCTTTCAGAGATTGCTGCCTCAGGAAAACCCCCATGCCTTCCCTCATAGAGAGGGCAGATCGAGTGATTATCTCCGATCGACGACTCATCGTTAGAATTGATAGGAGTATCTGTGTCAGCTTCTGGTTCATCCGGGTCATCGACGAAGACGCGACGTCGTACAATATGAGACGTGGCGGGTTGGGCGAGTCGAGCCGGCTCGACGATGTCAGTGAAAATGTCGGCTCGGGGACCGGTGTTTCGATCTAGCCGATGAAGATGTGAATCTTGTCGAAGGGGACCCGGTATCCTGAGTCGATTGAACCCGCTTAGGGACCCCACTTGATTTCTCGATGTAGTACCTTCTGCAGCGAATCTTAGTCATGAGGCCGACCGTGTAGCTCCCGAACCCTGGAAGGGCTGCCTTTGAGAACTCAACTCCATCGTGCGCATGCCCATGGTGGGTGCCAACTGTCGTGGTTTTGTCACGGCAGATGTCCTCGTGAGATGACTTCGAGATGGGGGCATCGCAACCATCTGGCGAGTCAATGGGGTTAGCACAGAGCAAGAGACGATTTTACCCAGGTTCGACCCCTCAGATTGAGGTAAAAGCCTACGTCATGCTATGTGTATATTGCTCTGGAAATCGATTACAAGGGTGCGGATTCGCTTGACCTAGCTCTTGATTGGTGTTAACTTCAGTCTACCAGCCCTAGACATTCGCTTTTATATATAGGTCGAGTCCCTAGATTTACAAGATTTCGTGTCACGTTATGATTCGTGACTTGGTATGTCTCTAACTCGCCTTGCTCCTTAAGCAAGGAAACTCCTGGCGACCCTTCTCCGGCATGGGCCATGAGTCACCCTCTTCATGTCTTGGGCCACAGCCGGCTCTCATTGGTAACCACCTTGTGCCTTGTGCTTCATAGGTCCGGGACTGTCTTGAGTATGGACGTTGAGCCACCATCATCTTGACCCAGCCCCCTAGGGCGGGTCTCATGGCGGAATAATATCCCCAACACCGAGTGTCGAGTGAACGATGTAGCCGCTCGAGGCGCTCGCGCTCGGCCAAGTTGGCCAGCCGCACGTTCTCTGGTGCGATCTCCTCCGAGGTGTTCCCTATGATGGGGGTGCGAAGGACTTGGTCGTTCCTTCATTGGAGTTCCTCCGACTGCTGCTCGGTGAGCGGCTGCAGAATGTGGTGGTTGTCGTCACCGTGGTGACGCTCCCTGCCGTCATGCTCGAGAGAGTTCTCCGCGGCGTGATCGGGGTTGCCTCCCCTGTTGGTGTCGGCCATCAGGATCTCAGCTACACCCATGCTGCTGTCGCAGTCGGAGTCACTGAATGACCGCTCACTCGACGAAGGGAAGAGGCTGACAGTGGGCTCATCAGAGTTGACCATGGCCACCTGTGTGGAGATGGCCTGGTTGGCCATAGCATGCTTGAACCATTACTGCATCCACGTGCGCCTAGAGCGCTTGCAGCGGACAGCAGCTGGTCGTGGTGATGCCAAATGATACGGCACCGATGGCTGCTAGGTCAGGACTTTGTGCACTACTGTGATGAAATGCGACGCACCTTGCACACGGAGGGCATCCGTGTCCAGTGGCGCATCCAACAGCCATGCCGAATCGTCGATGATGGAGCTGAGGGAACCGAAGAGGATCTCTCAGCCGAGTGTCATCATGTTGATGAAAGTGCAAAAATTCTCCAACTGCATTGGATTTACTAGAAGCGCAGCCCCACGGTGGGCGCCAACTGTCGCGGGGTTGATCTTTGCAATAGTACCACGGGTACGAACTAAGGGGCGAAGTCTAGCTAGGCAAAGTGGATGCACTCGGATTTACGAGTTCAGGCCCCACTTAGAAGTGGTAATAGCCCTACGTCTCGAGCCATGAGGCTGGTGTTTTCTTATGGGGGTGTAAAAGATTACAAGTGATGAACCCTTGAGCCAGTGCCCGGGAGTGGCTTATATAGTGGCTGCCACGACTGGACGAGCTCCATTACAAGGGAGTAAATGACAATAAAGAGGGAAGTTACTAGAAATGGCAGCCTTAACCCCTGGCGTTACTGGTAACATCGCTCTTCACTTCACTTCATGTGGTGGATTAAATCCTTAGTCGTTGTTGCCTCTTTGGTTCCTTCACCTTGTTGTGGGCCGAGTGACGAGATGCGTCTGACTGACGCAAGGTTGTCCGAGTGACTCTGATTAGGCCGAGTGACAGTCATCGAACTGAGTGTGGTCGAGGTTTCAACGGTAACTTGTAGGACACAGATGTCCATAAGGGATCCTATGTGGGCCTAAGGAAGTAGGTCCGTAGGACTACCCCTAAGGTACAACCCCATCAAACCTTGGATGCGGTATTGAGGACAAAGCTAGGGTGTAGAGGAGTTGGTATCAACATCAACGGGGTAGACTTCTTGGCAGATCTCATCGTCCTTAAGTCGCAAGGCTTGGACGTGATCCTTGGCATGGATTGGTTAGCCAAGCACCAAGGCTTGTTGGACTGTGCCAAGAGGGCTATTATGATGACCAATAGCTAAGGAGTTGAGATAAAGTATGTTCCCAACCCTACCTCCAATTGAGCCCCTTTGGTTAATTGCCTTTCGGGAGTTTAAATGGATCAAGTACAAGTGGTATGTGAATACCCATATGTCTTTCCTGATGAACTACCCGGAATGCCACGTTATCACGACATTGAGTTCATTATTGGGCTAATGCCTGGAGCTGGACCCATCTATCAGAATGCCTATGGAATGGGATCCGAAGAGTTGGCTGAACTGAAGGAGCAACTAGCTGAGCAGCTCAGAAAAGGATTCATCCATCCTAGCTCCTCTCCTTGGGGATCGCTTGTTATATTTGTGACAAAGAAGGATAGAACCACCTGGTTCTGTGTTAATTACCATTCTTTTAATGAAATCACAATAAAGAACAAGTATCTGCTCCCCAAGATTGAAGACATGTTGATCAACTGAATGGTGCCAAGGTGTTCTCTGAGATCGATCTCAGGTCTGGGTATTACTAGTTGAAGATCGGACCTGAGGATATCCCGAAGACAGCATTTGTGACCAGATATGGCATGTATGATTACACAGTCATGTTATTTGGGTTAACCAATGCCCCAGCCTATTTCATGTACCTCATGAACAAAGTCTTCATTACCTAGAAAAGTTTGTCGTTGTCTTCATCGACGACATACTCGTCTTCTCCAAGTCTGAAGAAGAGCATGACTAACACTTGAGGTTGGTGATGGGAAATATTCGAGAGCCCTAGCTTTATGCCAAGTTCAACAAGTGTGAATCCTGGTTGCATGAAGTTGGGGTTTTGGGCCATCTGATGACAGCATATGGATTGTCAGTTGACCCTGCCAAGATTGAAGCCGTGATGAAGTGGAAATCATCGATCAATGTGAAGGAAGTCAGAAGCTTCCTCGGACTCGCGGGATACTACCGCAAGTTCGTCGAAGGGTTCTCAATCATCGCCCGACCTATGACTCAACTCTTGAAGAAGGACAAGAAGTTCGAATCGACACCGAAGTGCGAGGAGAGTTTCCAAGAGCTCAAGAAGAGGTTAACGACTGCCCCAATTCTGGACACCCCTGATATTCACAAGGAGTTTGTGATATACTGCGATGCATCAAGGACCGGGCTTCGTGGTGTCCTCATGCAAGAGGGGAGAGTTGTGGCAAATCTGTCCCGACAGCTGCGTCCTCACAAAGAGAACTATGCCACTCACGATCTTGAGCTAGCAGCAATGGTTCATGCTTTGAAGGCATGGCGACATTACCTTCTCGGGAAGCGATGTGAGACATACACAAACCAAAAGAGTTTGAAGTATATTTTCACTCAGAAGGAGTTGAACATGAGGCAAGGAAGATGGTTGGAGTTGATCAAAGATTACGACCTCGGTATTCAATACCACTCCAGAAAGGCCAATGTGGTTGCAGATGCCTTGAGTAGAAAGGCTTGTTCCATGAATGCTATGATCAAGAAAAGGATACCCATCGTGTATGAAGAGCTTGAGAGCTTCGGGTTGGAGCTAGTCGCACCAGGATTTCTGGCCAACCTCGAAGGAAATCCTACATTGATGGACGATATCAAGGATACTCATAAGGGATACGAGAGCATCGAAGGTATCAAGAATAAGATCAAGGATGACAAGGCCCCAGGATTCTCCGTGGACGAACAAGGAGTTGCATGGTTTGGAGACTGCATCTGCGTTCCCAACAAAGCCGAACTAAAGAACCTAATCTTGCAAGAAGCACACGACACTCTGCATTCCATCCACCCTGGAGGAACCAAAATGTACCAAGACCTCAAGGAAAGGTTCTCGTGGTATGGCATGAAGAGGGAGATAGCCTCCTCTGTCGCTAAATGCGACGTATGCCAGAGGGTCAAGGATGAGCATCAGCGACCCGCTGGACTGGACAAAGTCGGGATTGACTTCATCACTGGTCTGTCCAAATCATGCAGATGACATGATTCCATTTGGGTCATTGTCGACCACCTGACCAAGGTATCCCACTTCATTCCCGCGAGTACCACATATGGTGGGAGCCAGCTAGCCAACCTCTACATCAATCGCATCTGATCCTTCATGGAGTTCCTAAGGAGATCATGTCCGATCGTGGCACCCAGTTCACCTAGAGGTTCTGGAAGAAGTTTCACGAAGCTACGAGAAACAAGCTATCCTTCAACACCACTTTTCACCCTCAGATCGGTGGGCAGACAGAATGAGTAAATCGGATAATCGAGGTCATGTTCTGTGCGTCTGTATTGGCATGCGGATCCAAGTGGGAAGATTGTTTACCGTTTGCTGAGTTCTCCTACAACAACAGCTATCAGTCCAGCCTCCAGATGGCACCATTTGAGGTGTTGTATGGTCGCAAGTGTCACACTCCCCTCAACTGGTCAGAAACCGGAGAAGGGCTAGTCTCCGGACCAGATGTCCTCCATCAAGCAGAGGAGCAAGTTCAACTCGTTATGGAATGCCTCGAGGCTGCCAAATCAAAACAAAAGAGATACGCCGATACCCATCGCCAAGACATGAGTTTCCATGTTGGGAACTATGTTTATCTTCAAGTCACGCCTCTCAAGGGAACAAAGCGCTTCCACGTCAAGGGGAAACTTGCACCAAGATACATTGCCCCCTTCAAGGTCACGGCAAGACGGGGACAAGTTGCCTATCAGCTGGAGTTGCCATCCAAACTTTCGGATGTTCACAACGTCTTCCACGTGTCGCATCTCGGAAAGTGCCTCCAAGTTCCCAACCACCCTCAGCTCTACAAGGATATCAATCACCAAGCCATCGATCTTCAGCTAGACCTCACTTAACGTGAGAGACCAATCCGCATCCTGGATGAAACCAAACGCTGCACTAGAATCCGCACCATCAAGTACTTCAAAGTACAGTGGAGAAACCACACTAAAGCAGAAGCAACATGGAAGCATGAAGACTACCTCAAATCCGAATTTCCTTCCCATTTTTGCATGTTTGTGATGATTGATTTCTGTTGCAACTTGCTTGTGTGACTAGTTGAATTTTTGAATCACTATAGTTGTTCTCGTATCTAAAACCTACCTCCTTGACCCAAACCCTTTCCAAATGATCATGCCATGTGAATAGTACCAGAAGACCATTTTTATAAATTACAATTTTAACAAAATGCTTTTAATCATTTTAAATTCTCCAAAACCCCTTATTTTAGATTTACACTACAAGTCCCTAAATTAGGAGGCCGACAAAATATTGGACTAAAGGTCTTTTCTGTGTGTTCCAGGCTTTTGAAATATTTCCAAAGGAAATATTCTCAATAAATTACAGCAAAATTCTAGCAAGTCACACATGATAAATGTGGTGATCGTGCAAAGTTTCATCTCAATTCAAGTTGAATTGATCCACCTAATATTCCCAGAACCCTTCATGTCTAGAACCAAATTTGAGCAAATTTACATTGCCAAGTTTACCCAATTGATCAAACTTTACATGAGTGATCCAGCCCCCAAATAAGGTTTCCACACAAAATTGTGCATTTGTGGGAGTTGAATTGATCACCTTGGTCCATAGAAATTTGATTCTATCCATTTTGAGGGTTTTTCGTGTCTTCATTGTCAACTTTTCTCAAATGAGCTCAAAGTTGATGAATCCTATCTATATTGCGCAAAACCTAATCCTGTTAAATATCACTACAAGTGGTGAGGTTTATCTTGCTCAAACTAGCATCAAACACCTTCACATGATTTGGTAAAACTGTACTTTCACCCCTTACACTATTCTCTTTCACTTCAAATTTTTACCACATGCCCACAGAGTCACTCTTCACATGAAGTAGCAAGACCAGGCTCTGGTTCAACCGTGGAGTGAGAGAAAAACCCCAATTACCCCTCTGGTCCACCCTCACAGAAGCTTTTTACCTCTCTCCCTTTGACCACAGTCTCCAAGGCATCCCACGAGCATCCCCACATCCCCCGGACGCTAGAGGACAAGGTGGGGCATGCCAGACCATGCTAGCATGTCGTTGCATGCCAAAGTTGTCCTCTAGGCGCGCTATAGTGTGGACCCGCACATTGGGAGGCCAGCTTCGACCCGCTTTGGACCACTTCGGCTCTCCCCGCGGCCCCCTCGACGGCAGGAGTCGCCACGTTGTGCCCCTCCTCTCCCCCCTTCTCCTCCCCATCTCACATGTGCCCCTCGCGGCCGATTCGGTCAGATGGTACCCACCACCACGGTATGCCAGGAGCCAGCTCTCCCTCCACCTCGACCTTGTTCCAACCCCACACCACGACCACGAAGACCGCACACGCGTTCCCAAGCCCTCTCTCCTCCCATTGCCGTCGCCATGGTCCCGCCGGCACACGGACATTCGGTGAACCGTGCCCCCTTTATATAATGCCACCCCGAGCCTTGATACGTCTCCAACGTATCTATAATTTTTGATTGTTCCATGCTATTATATTATCTTTTTTGGGTGTTTTATATTATTTTTGGGACTAACCTATTAATCTAGAGCCTAGTGCGAGTTTCTCTTTTTTCATGTTTTTGATTACTGCAGATAAGGAATATTAAACGGAGTCCAAACATAATAAAATCTCTTGAATGATTTTTCTTGGACCAGAAGAAACCCAGAAGACTTGGAGTAGGGGGCAGGACACCTGCCGGGAGGCCACAAGCCTGCAGGACGCGCCCTAGGGAGGGGGTCGCGCCCCCTGTCTTGTGGGTCCCCTACAGGTCTCCGAATCCTATTCTTCGGCCTATAAATTCCCAAATATACCCCCATCGCTAGAGAGATCCACGAAAATACTTTTCCGCCGCTGAGATCCTTGGTTCTATTGAGATCCAATCTGGGAGCCGTTTTCCGTAATCTGCCACAGAAGGAATTGATCATGGAGGGCATCAACGTTAACTCCATTGCCCCTCCGATGATGCGTGAGTAGTTCACCACAGACCTAAGGGTCCATAGCTAGTAGTTAGATGGCGTCTTCTCTCTCTTTGAAGAAATAAATGGCCAATAAACTAAATGCAAGAGATGAGTTTGTGATGGTTACTTGGTAAGCGTGATCTTGCTATGTATCCTTCCCCACAACGGCGCCAGAAATCCTTATTGATACCTCTTGAGCTTGCATTGGTCTTCTCTTGAAGAGGAAAGGGTGATGCAGTGAAGTAGAGAAGTATTTCCCTCAGTTTGTTGACAACCAGGGTATCAATCCAATAGGAGGAACAAGCAAGGCCCAATAGTAGTACCTACACAAATAAACAAACACTTGCACCCAACGCTATAAAGGGGTTTTCAATCCCTTCAAAGTTATTTCCAAGGATGAGATCCGATAGAGATAGATATAAAATATTGCGGAAATAAAAGTAAATAAATTGAAGGAATTTATTTTTGGTATTTTTGGTTTATATATCTGAAAATATATTATGGAAAATAGATCGGGGGCCATAGGTTTCACTAGAGGCTTCTCCTATAAAGGAAAATAATACGGTGGGTGAACAAATTACTGTCGAGCAATTGATAGAAAAGCGAATAATTATGAAGATATCTAAGGCCACGATTATGCATATAGGCATCACGTCCATTTCAAGTAGACCGAAACGATTCTGCTTCTACTACTATTACTCCACACACCGACCGACTCATGCCTGCATCTAGAGTATTGAGTTCATGAAGAAGAGAGTAAAGTATTAAGTAAGATGACATGATGTAGAGGGATAAACTGAAGCAATATGATGAAAACCCCATCTTTTTATCCTTGATGGCAACAATACAATAAGTGCCTCGCTACCCCTACTATGTAACTGGGTGAGGACACCGCAATATTAAACCCAAAACTAAGCACTTCTCGTTTGCAAGAATTACCAATCTAGTTAGCCAAACCAAAAAAATAATTCAAAGAGACTTGCGAAGATATGAAATCATGCATATAAGAATTTAGAAAAAAATTGAAATAATATTCATAGATAATCTGAACATAAACTCACAATTCATCGGATCTCGACAAACACACCACAGAAGAGTATTACATCAAATAGATCTCCATGAAGATCATGAAGAACATGGTATTGAAGATCAAAGAGAGCGAAGAAGCCATCTAGCTACTAGCTATGGACCCGTAGGTCTTTGGTGAACTACGCACACATCATCGGACGGACAATGAAGTTGATGTAGATGCCCGCCATGATCAAATCCCTCTCTAGCAGATTACCGGAAAAGGCTCGAGATTGGATCTCTCGAGAACAAAGGCTCCGACGCCAAAAAAGAATTTTTGTGGCTCTATTGGCGATAACGGAATATTTGGGAATTTACAGGCCAAAGAATAGGGTTAGGAGACCAGTAGGGGGGCCACAAGCCACGGGGGCGCGGCCACCGCGAGGGCGCGGCCTGCAGGCTTGTGGCCTCCTGGCAGTTGCCTTGCCCTCTACTCCAAGTCCGTTGCGTGTTTTCGTGTCCAAGAAAAAACTATTCACAGATTTTATTCCGTTTGGACTTCGTTTAATAATCCTTATGTGCAATACTCAAAAACGTGAAAAAAAGAAACTGACACTAGACTGTAGATTAATACGTTAGTCCCCAAAATAATATAAAACATCATATAAATGCGTATAAAACATCCAGAACAGATAATATAATAGCATGAAACAATCAAAAATTATAGATATGTTGGATACATATCAGTTTTCATCATATTACTTGAGTTTATCCCTCTACATCATGTCATCTTACTTAATGAGTTACTCTGTTCTTCATGAACTTAGTACTCTAGATGCACGCAGGAATTGGTTGATGTGTGAAGTAATAGTAGTAGATGCAGAATCGTTTCGGTCTACTTGACACGGACGTGATGCCTATATGCATAATCATTGCCTTGGATATCTTCATAATTATTCGCTTTTCTATCAATTGCTCGACAGGAATTTATTAATCCACCGTATTATTTTCCTTTATGAGAGAAGCCTCTACTGAAACCTATGGCCCCGGGTCTATTTTCCATATTATACTTTCAGATCTATAAACCAAAAATACCAAAAATATCTTGGTGCAATTTATTTAATTTTCTTTCCCCAATCTTTTATATCTATCTCTATCAGATCTCATCCTTGCAAATAACTTCGAAGGGATTGACAACCCATTTTTGCGTTGGGTGCAAGTGTTTGATTGTTTGTGTAGTTACTAAGATTGGGGCCTTGCTTGTTCCTCCTACTAGATTGATACCTTGTTTGTCAACAAACTGAGGGAAATACTTATCTACTTTTCTGCATCACCCTTTCCTCTTCAAGGGAAAACCAACGCAAGCTCAAGAAGTAGCAAGAAGGATTTCTGGCACCGTTGCTGGGGAGGATACATAGGAAGATCAAGCTTACCAAGTGCACATCACAACCTCATCTCTTGCATTTACATTATTTTCCTTTTGCCTCTCGTTTTCATCTCCCGCACTTCACAAAATTTGTCATTTTATTCGCCTTTTTCTTGCCGGATCTCTTTTTGTCTACTTGTGTTACCATGTGCCTTCTATTTGCTTGAATCTTTGCTTGCTAAAAGTCTATTGATACAGATCCTCATCCACTAGCTAATCTTTTCAAGAGATCCAATTATGATTAACCAATTGCTAGTGAGTTGAGTGTACTTGATTATCTCCATCAAGTCTTGCTTGATATTTGTGAATCTGAAAATTGTGATGAAGTGATTCATGATGTTTCCTTGAATGAAAAACATGATTGCAATGATATTGTTATAAATTCTATTAATGTCAATTATGTTAATGATATGCAAAAATACAAGGTTGGGGATGATATTGTTTCATGTCCACTACCCATTGTAATGATCATGATTCGGGTGACGGTTCTTATGATCTTAAAAAATTATTTAATCCTCATGATGAGTATGTTATTGATAATAGAGTTTTCAATAGTATTGAAAGTAGGTTTGGAAGAGTGTCAACTTTAGGCATTATTTGTCCCACTATTTTGTAGAGCGTTCAATCTTATGAAATTTTTGACAAAAGTGGGTTTGGAGAGGTCATAACTTTAGTTAATGATAATCCCACTATTTTCGAAGAGTGTCAAATTTGCATGCATGTGGATCATGAAGAGAAAATTTTATATGATATTTATATTATTGAATTCCTTAATGATGCTACTGAAATTTATTACGGGGGGATATATGCTTGTAGGAATTGCCATGATATCAAGTTTCCTCTCTATGTGTTTAAAGTTTTGAAGTTATGCTTGTTTTGCCTTCCTATGCTAGTTGATTCTTGTTCCCATAAATTGTTTGCTAACAAAAATACCTATGCATAGGAAGTGGGTTAGACTTAAATTTGTTTTTCATTCTATTAATGATGCTATTTTTCATATCTCAATTACTACTTTTTATGTGAGCATCATTGAAATCGTTATGCCTAGCTAGGGGCGTTAAACAATAGGGCTTGTCGGGAGGCAACCCAATTTTATTTTTATGCTTTTCTTTTTGCTTCTATTTTTGAGTGTTGCACACATTATTAACTATGTATTTATTGTGTTTTCTTGTTTTAATTAGCATTTGACCCAAGTAGGACCTTTGGGATGGTCCAAAGTGTTTGCAAGTTGATTTTGCTGAAAAACAGAAACTTTTGCTCTCTGTTCAGGAATTTTTCAAATTCACTGGAACATTATTTTGATCTGAATTTCTTACACAAGATTTATATACAAATTTCCCAGATTTTCCTAATTTTTTAGAATTTTTGGAGTTACATAAGTATTCTAAATTTATAAATTGCTACAAACTGTTATGTTTTCACAGATTTTGTTCTCTTTGTGTTGTTTGCCTAATTTGATGAATCTATGGGTTCTATCGGGGGTATGAACCATGGATAAGTTGGAATACATTAAATATTACATAAATATAAATAAAAATGAGTTCACAACACTGCCTAAAGTGGTGATTTATTTATTTATACTAACAGATCTCATTAGTTTTCTGTTGAGTTTTGTGTTGTGAAGTTTTCAAGTTTTGGGTAAAGATTTGATGGACTATGGAATAAGGAGTGGCAAGATCCTAAGCTTGGGGATTCCCAAGGCGCCTCAAGCCATATTGATGGATACCAAAGAGCCTAAGCTTGGGGATGTCCCGGAAGGCATCCCCTCTTTCGTCTTTAATCCATCGGTAAATTTACTTGAGGCTATATTTTTATTCACCACATGATATGTGTTTTGCTTGGAGCGTATTGTATGATATGAGTCTTTACTTTTTAGTTTGCCACAATCACCCTTTCTGCACATATATTTTGAGAGAGACACGCTTAATCGTGAATTTATTAGAATACTCTTTGTGCTTCACTTATATCTTTTGAGCTAGGCAATGTTGCTCTAGTGCTTCACTTATATCTTATAGAGCACGACGGTGTTTTGTTTTATAGAAATTATTAAACTCACGTACCTCACTTATATTATTTTTAGAGTTCATTAAACAGCATGGTAATTTGTTTAGGTTATGAATTTAGTCCTAATATAACGGGCATCCAAGAGGGATATAATAAAAACTTCCATATTAAGTGGATTGAATATGATGAGAAGTTTGATCCCTTGCATATAGTTTTGAGGTATGAAGATGGTAATATGAGAGTCATGCTAGTAAGTAATTGTGAATTAGAATAAATACTTGTGTTAAAGCTTGTGATTCCCGTAGCATGCACGTATGGTGAACCGTTATCTGATGAAGTCGGAGCATGATTTGTTTAATGATTGTCAACCTTTGTGTGGAGGTCGGGATCGCGCGATATTTAACTCCTACCAACCCTTCCCCTAAGAGCATGCATATAATACTTTACTTTGATAACTAATGGGCTTTTGCAATAATTCTGTGAGTTCTTTATGACTAATGTTGAGTTCATGGATTATACGCACTCTCACCCTTCCACCATTGCTAGCCTCTCTAGTACCGCACAACTTTCGTCGGTACATTAAATCCACCTTCCTCAAAACAGCCAACATATATTTTCCTCAAAACAGCCACTATATCTACCTACTATGGCATTTTCGTAGCCATTTCGAGATATATTGCCATGCAACACCACAATCTCGTTTTTATGACACGCACCATCACTTCCATACTTCTTATAGAGTCATATTTTCTTCTAGATACCGAGTTGTAATCTTTGAGTTGTAAGTAAATAAAATTGTGATGATTTGCATTATTAGAGCATTTTCCCGTGTGAGAAAAGGATGATGAAAGCTATGATTCCCTCACAAGTTGGGATGAGTCTCCGGACTTTACAAAAAAATAAAAGAGGCCAGCGAAGCCCATAAAAAATAAAAGAGGCCAAAGAAGCCCACCAAAAAAAGAGAAAAAATGACAGAAAGAGAGAAGGGATAGTGCTACTATCTTTTTCCACACTTGTGCTTCAAAGTAGCACCATGTTCTTCATAGAGAGTCTCCTATTTTGTCACTTTCATATAACTAGTGGAATTACATCTTTTGCACAACCACTTAGTTTCCTTTTTGAGCTTTCATACACTTATAGCTCTAGTGCATTTGTTGCATGGCAATCCCTACTCACTCACATTGATATCTATTGATGAGCATCTCCATAGCCATTGATATGCATAGTTGATGTGAGACTATCTTCTTCTTTTTTGCAAGCTCCACCATACTCTATTCCACCTATAGTCCTATATCCATGCCTCACACTCATGTATTGCGTGAGAGTTCAAAAGGTTTCAGAACATAAAAAGTGTGAAACAATTGCTTGATTTTCATCGAGGTTGTGCATGATTTACATACTTTGTGTGGTGAAGATGGAGCATCGCCAGACCATATGATTTTGTAGGGATAACTTTCTAAGACCATGTTATTTCGAAAGGAAGCAATTGCCTTAATAGTATGCTTAAAGTATTATTGTTTTTATGTCAATATTACACTTTTGTTTTGAATCTTATGGATCCTAATATTCATGCCACAATAGAGAATATTACATTGATAAATATGTTAGGTAGCATTCCACATCAAATATTTTGTTTTTATCATTTACCTACTCGAGGACGAGCAGGAATTAAGCTTGGGGATTCTTGATACATGTCCAACGTATCTATAACTTTTTATTGTTCCATGCTATTATATTATTTATTTTGGATGTTTTATATGCATTAATATGTTGTTTTATATTGTTTTTCGGACTAACCTATTAATCTAGAGCCTAGTGCCAGTTTCTATTTTTTCCATGTTTTTGGGTATTGCAGATAAGGAATATTCAACGGATTCCAAACGGAATAAAATCTCCGGAATGATTTTTCTTGAACCAAAAGAAACCCAGAAGACTTGGAGTACGGGGAAGGACACCTCCTCGGAGGCCACAAGCCTGCAAGGCACGCCCTAGGGAGGGGGGTCACACCCCCTGGCTTGTGGGTCCCTTGCAGGTCTCCAATCCCTATTCTTTGGCCTATAAATTTCCAAATATCCCCCCATCACAAAGGAGAGCCACGAAAATACTTTTCCGCCATCGAGAGCCTTTGTTCCCGTGAGATCCAATCTGGGAGCCTTTTCCAGTAATCTGCCAGAGAGAGAATTGATCACGGAGGGCATCTACATAAACTCCATTGCCCCTCCGATGATGCGTGAGTAGTTCACCACAAACCTACTGGTCCATAGCTAGTAGCTAGATGGATTCTTCTCTCTCTTTGATCTTCAATACCATGTTCTTCATGATCTTCATGGAGATCTATTCGATGTAATACTCTTTTGCGGTGTGTTTGTCGAGTTCCGATGAATTGTTAGTTTATGTTCAGATTATCTATGAATATTATTTGAATCTCTTCTGAATTCTTATATGCATGATTTCATATCTTAGCAAATCTCTTCGAGTTATTGGTTTGGTTTGGCCAACTAGATTGGTAATTCTTGCAATGGGAGAAGTGCTTAGTTTTGGGTTCAATCTTGCGGTGTCCTCACCCAATGACATAGTAGGGGTAGCGAGGCATGTATTGTATTGTTGCCATCGAGGATAAAAAGATGGGGTTTTCATCATATTGCTTGAGTTTATCCCTCTACATCATGTCATCTTACTTAATGCGTTACTCCGTTCTTAATGAACTTAATACTCTGGATGCACGCACGAGTCGGTCGATGTGTGGAGTAATAGTAGTAGATGCAGAATTTTTTCGATCTACTTGACACGGACGTGATGCCTATATGCATAATCATTACCTTGGATATCTTCATAATTATTTGCTTTTCTATCAATTCCTCGTTCACCCACTGTATTGTTTTCCTTTATGAGAGAAGCCTCTAGTGAAACCTAGGGCCCCGGGGTCTATTTTCCATATTATACTTTCAGATATATAAACCAAAAATACCATAAATATCTTGTTGCAATTTATTTACTTTCGTTTCCGCAATGTTTTATATCTATCTCTGTCAGATCTCATCCTTGCAAATAACTCTAAAGGGATTGACAACCCCTTTTAGCGTTGGGTGCAAGTGTTTGATTGTTTGTGTAGGTACTACAATTGGGGCCTTTCTTGTTCGTCCCACTGGATTGATACCTTGGTTCTCAACAAACCGAGGGAAATACTTATCTACTTTGCTGCATCAGCCTTTCCTCTTCAAGGGAAAACGAACGCAAGCTTAAGAGGTAGCAAGCCTCCCTCTCCCTCCCTTCGACCTCCTGCTGCACCTATACGCACCCCTGAGCCACCCATTCATCACCACAAGCCCCTGAGCTCAAGGTCAGGCTCCAGATCTGTCGCACCTGGATTCCGGCAATCCCTAGGTACAAGGTCGCTTCGGCTCTCATTTCTTTTCCGATGGGACCGCAACATCTTCCTGATGCTTTCCCCTCTCTCACATGTTCATTTGCTGCAGGATTCGGCCCCGACGACCACCCTCTTGAAGCTCCTCTCTCGCGGGACCTCGTCCCCGGCGACTCCCTGCACCCCTTCTACTCCCTCATCCACCAGTCGAATGGCGGCTCTTCCCTAGACCCATTTCCGCCCCTAGCCGCACTCGTCGTACCCTCTGTTGTCGTCGGTGAGCTCACCATTCTCTGCGTTCGGAGATTGAAGATGATAGGTGGGGGCCACCTATCATCCTCACTTCTCCCTCGCCTCCCCTCTCGGCAACTGGCGACTGGGGCCCGTCTATCAGGTTTAAACCCTGGCACGTGCGTGCGCGTGGTCCGCTTGGGCTGGTTCGCTCGCTGGGTCGATTCGGGGAGCAGCTCCGGACCGAGGAACTATGGCCCCTTTGCCTTTTCCTCTTAAATTCTGTTTTGTAAAAACCCCACATGATTAAATGTTTATCCAAATTCAAATATTCCTCCACCACAAATCTTGTAATATTATGTAGTATTATAGAGTGCCACTTGTGAAATTTTTACAAAAGGTTGCATGCATTGTATTATTTTAAAACCCTCTTTTAGGCATTTTAACACTTTATTAAAATAGTTTGTGCAACTTTTCATAGTCCAAACATAAAACCCAATAATTTTTACACAACCTATACTCATCCTTGCATTTTACAAAAATGGTGTGACGTTTTTTCTGAGTACAATATTTTCCCTATTTTTGGTTGAGTGCTTATTTTTTCCCGTTTATTGCAGTGATAGGTTGTGTTGTTGACGAGGTGCTTGGACTAGAAGACCTCGAAGACCCCGGAGACATATTTGAGCAAGGAAAGCAGCCATTTGACCATGTCTAAGAAACTACTTTCATGCATGTGAAATAGCACTTTGTTCCGATGCATTCGATCATGTTCAATCAGTGACCCCCTTGGTGGGTTGTTTCCGGTAAATCCTTGTTGATACTTGCACTTGGGCATGACCCTATCTTACTATGAGGGTTGTGTGGGTGGGAAGTAGTTAGGTTGCTGGTAGTGCGACGCATGGGATTGGGTACATGCATGGAGACGGTAAAAAGAGGTGATTTCGAACATTTTGCGAAAACCCCATCGGATTATACTAATGCCCAAGGGTGATGTGTTGAGCTTGGTAACCACTTGATGAGCGAGTGGTATACCAAGGCCAGCTGTGTGAGTGGTTTCTAAAAACCGGATTAGATTTAAGATTCGTCAAATATCTCAACCTTACATGTACGACCACAATACCCCTTATGGGACGGGGCTTAGCTGATTACTATGGTTGGCGCTAGTAGAGAGCCCGCATCACTAGTGGCGGGAGTGACGTGGTCACTCTTGAGACGAGGTCGTGCCAAGGAAGGGTGACCATGGGCTGTTTTTTCAAACACCGAGCACACGGTAGCGTTCCCTTGTCAATGATACATGTGATGTACATCACGAGGGTTTGTCACCAATGACTGGACTATTTGCTAGTGTCGTCATGGGAAAGGTGATGTTCGGGTACTTACCTCGGGTATGAAAAATGTCGCGAGTTGTGTGCTGACACGAAAGTTCCCCGAATCTTGTGGGTAAAGTGTGAAACCTCTGTAGAGTGTAAAACTATTCGAATAGTCGTGTCCACGGTCAAGGACAGTTGGGTGGTGCTGCTTAAACTACGTCTAGGAGTTTTCGCTAAAACCAAGTGTGTGGGGGGATGGTGGCAGTACCAGTATTGAACTAAGTCAGATGACTTGGCATGATGGGTGGACATGGGTCGTTCAACCCTCAGTTGATATTGATATATGTAACCTGTTCACTCGATTACCGTTTACCTTATGATGCATGACGCACGAGAAGTTGATCATGTTAGCACTAAGGAAAAATCTGCTTTCCGCAAAATAGCATACTAGAGTTATGTCATATTTCATTATTGCCTTGTTCCATATCATGGGTTGCTTGCTAGTACATTCATAGTACTCATGGGCTTGCCACTTGTTATTTACTTGGCCAGACATGGAAGAATAGGAGTTTGGAGAAGAATTTGTCGGTGACGAACATGCGAACTAGGACGCTTCCGAGTCAGAATGCCTGTAGGTTAACGCAGATGTCATGGGTTCACGCTTTCAACCAAGTTATCCATTGTTAGTTGTGTTTGGTGTGTTAGCCTTCGAGGCCCAACCTATGTAATGGCTTCGCCTTAATGGCCCTCATTTGGATCCGACGGTATGTATAGATGTAAGACTCTTGTTATTCAGCTTCTGTGTGTTCAGTGAGCATTGATCTCTGGGATCATTGTACAATGCGTTTGGTGATCACGACTAGCAAGTCTGGGTCCTCATAGTCTTCCAACATTGGCCTCATACTGGGAATGGACTCGTTCAATCATTTGTGCCACTAAAACCGTCCTCCTCCTACACCCTTCACATGAAATAATAAGCTATCATGCTCATCTCATTCGAGATGCTGAAGCGTGGCTGTATGTTTGAATGCTTTAAATGCGTCACCTCTTGAGCGGATTGAAAACATTCCAATTGTTTGGGAATTCCGTGATGTCTTCCTAGAAGAACAACCAGGGATTCCCCTGCTCAAGCTATCGAGTTTGTCATCGACTTGGTACCCGGTACCAGTCCTATCGCCAAGCATCCTTATAAGATGCCACAACATGAACTCCTTGAACTTAAGAAAGAAATTGACCATTCGCTTCGCTTGCGTTTCATTCGTCCAAGTTCCTCTGCTTGGGGAGCACCTTCTCTCTTTGTTAAGAAGAAGGATGGAACAAATCGTTTGGTTCAAGACTATCGTCGTATCAATCAGGCCACTATTCAAAATAAGTATCCTCTTCCTCGGATAAATGATATGTATGATCAACTTGGTGGTTCCTCAGCCTTCTCTAAGCTCGACTTGAGGTTGGGATACCACCAGATTCGTGTTTGCGAAGAGGATATCCCCAAAACCGCCTTCATTACTCGATATGGTTCATACGAGTACACTGTCATGTCCTTCGGCTTAACCAATGGTCCGCGAACCTTCTCTCGGTGGATGAATTATATCTTCATCGACTACCTCGACAAATTTGTCGTGGTATATATCGATGATATTCTGTTATATTTAAATAATAAGGAGGAACATGCCGAACATCTTCGTCTTGTACTGGAAAAGCTTCGGGAGCATCAACTTTATGTGAAGTATTCCAAATGTGAATTCTGGCTGGACGAAGTGACTTACCTTCGTCATGTGATCTCCAAGGAAGGTATTGCAGTCAACCACGAATGAGTTCAGGCTATTCTTGACTACACTCCCCCTAATAATGTCAAGCAAGTCAGAAGTTTTCTCGGAATCGCCAGCTATTGTCGCCGATTCATCGATAACTTCTCCAAGATTGTGAAGCCATTACCAATCTGCTTCACAGAAGGTGTTAAGTATGAGTGGAAAGATAAATGTCAGCAAAGCTTCGAGACACTCATGGACAAACTGACATCTGCTCCAATACTTGCTCCTCCGGACACTAAAAAGGATTTCGTCATATATTGTGATGCTTCTCGTCAAGGAATAGGTCGTCCTAATGCAAGAATGAAAAGTGATTGCTTATGCCTCGCGTCAGTTGTGTTCTCATGAAGAGAATTGTCCAGTTCATGACCTGGAACTTGTTGCAGCAGTACATTCACTGAAAGAGTGGCGGCATTAACTTCTTGGTAGTCATTGTGAGATCTACACTGATCATCAAAGTCTGAAGTACTTGTTTACTCACCTGGATCTGAACCTTTGTCAACAGAGATGGATAGAGCGCATAGCACATTACAACTTGGGTATTTCTTATACCCCTTGCAAGGCTAATGTAATGATTGATGCCTTGAGCTACAAGTCGTATTGCAACCACCTCCAGGTTCATAAGGTTCACGACTGTCTTCATGAGGAATTCCGTAAGGTGAACCTCCATATTGTTCCTCAGGGTTATCTTGTTCCCCCTCCAAAATAGTTCCCCAAGTTAAACCTCTATGTTGTTAATCAGGGTTCCCTTAGTAACCACATTGCTGAACTATATATCATGGTCCACACTAAAAATATTCAACTCTATTACGATGATGTCAACAGAATTAAACGCTATCTGCCAGAAGGTAAACCCTCTTGATTCACTATTGCTGATGATGGCGCCTTGTACCTCAAGGGTCGCCTATTCATTCCAAGTAAGAAGGAAAACTTGAGAATGACTAGATGGGTGATGAAAGAAGCTCATGATACACTGTTGTCTATACATCTGGCTACTACCAAGATGTACCAAGACATCTGTCAAAGATTCCGGTGGTCAAATATTAAAGAAGACATTGCATGCTATGTTGCAGAATGTGATATCTGTCGGCGAATCAAAGTAGAACATCAAAGGCCTGCTGGAACTCAGCAACCTATTTCTATTCCTGAATGGAAATGGGACCATGTTGAAATGGACTTTGTCACTGCTTTTCCCTGATCATGGAAAGGTAATGATTCTATTCTTGTCGACATTGACAGATTGTCCAAAGTTGCACATTTTCTGGTCGTCAAAGAAACAATCACTACTACTCAGCTGACAGTCCTTATATGTTCAGAATTTTTTCACTCCATGATATTCCGATGGTAATCAGCTCGGACCGTGCCAACTTGTTCACTTCAAAATTCTACGAAAGTTTTCAGAAAGCTATGGGAAATCATCTGTCCTTTAGTACCGCATTTCACCCTCAATCCCAGGGACAAGTTGAACGAGACAACCAAATTCTCAAAGACATGCTTCGAGCTTGTGTCATTTCGTCCGGTAAGAAATGGGAAGAATCTCTCCCGTATGCCGAGTTCTCCTACAACAATAGCTATCAAGCTAGTCTGAAGATGGCACCCTTTGAAGTATTATATGGAGGAAGGTGTCGAACACGTGTGAATTCGTCAGAAATTAGAGAATGATCACTCTTTGCTCCGGATATTATCCAACATGCCGAAGATCAAGTCCGCATTATTCATGAGAATCTTAAGGCTGCTCAGTCTTGTCAGAAAAGTCAGTATGACCGTCATCATCAAGACATGGTCTATCAACCTGGCGAAAAGGCTTATATTCGAGTCACACCAATGAGAGGTGCACACCATTTTGGGATCACGGGCAAGCTAGCTCCTAGCTCCTTGCCCGTATGCCCCCTAGCCGCACACGTGTGCGCTTGTCGCCGCCCCAGCCTCGTCCCCTCCAGCCACCGTGTGTGTGCCGCCAACTCCCCCCTCGCGTTCTCCCCCGCGGTTGCCGCCCCGTGCCGCTTTCGCACCTGAGTTGCCCCGCATCGTCGGCCACCGACCGCTGGCTCGATGCATCCGCCGGCTTCCCCTGCTGGCCCCTCCCATCGGTCACCTCACCGGAGGCCTCGGTCATAGCCGTGTGTGCGTCCCTCTCGATTTGGTGTGGGGGATTAACCGCCCCCCCCACACACACACACACTATTACCAGTTCCCCCACCAAATGACACGTGGGGCCCCTCGAAAACGTGTTAAAATAAAATAAAATAAAAAATATATAATCATAGTATTAATAATTAATTAAGTAATTAATAAGTTGACCTAATTAACCTTGATTACTTTGCCTAATTAACTGAACAATTAGTTAAGCTAATTAATTAGGTTAATTAAACCTAATCTAATTAAGTTATTTTTCAAAATTGAATATGTTAATTGAGAGGCACTGTATGACACGTAGGACCCACTGGTCAAACTGACCAGTCAACACGATCGTTGAGTGCTGAAGTCACGATGACATCATGCTGATGTCATAATTGGAATTTTCAACTAATTAAATCTATTTAATTTATTAATATTAATAAAATTTGAAAAATTAATGTAAAATAATCCGTAAGTCATATGAAAATATTGTGTACATGAAAGTTGATCACAAAAACGAGACGACCCGGCGGGCTGGCCTCTTTGTTGAGCCAAGGTAGGGTTGCGATGTGTCGATTTTCCGAGCCCGGGCATGGCCGAGGAAAGTGTGTCGAGCCAGAGTGTGGTCAAGCGTGTTGGGTAATTTGGTGCACCCCTGCAGGGATTAAATTAACTATTCGAATAGTGAGAGCTCAATATGCTCCCTTGGTGGTTTGATAATTCACAACAACATACATTGTCTCTTGGACTAACACTTTTACCTAGATATTTCAGGAATGGTCCATAGAGAGCATTGGCTAAAGGATTATGTGGAGATTCCCCTTGATGCAAGAAAGGAATAGGATTGGCCCAAGCTTCAACCTAGACGACTCTTTATTTTATATTTGTGAGAAATCACTTTTGAGTCCATAGGAAAGCCATTTCTATTTAAAGGGGGTGAGGTATTAAAATGAATTGTTGCTCAAGTGCTCAAAGTTAGCCACCAAAATACTCAGTCATTTTTCCCACATAACCATTCTGTCCAATTCCACATACTCAAATTTGGTGCCATCAATTTTCATATTTCAGACCCAACGAGTTTGACCTCCGACAGAAACCCTAGCCATTCCCACCAAATCGGTGCAACCGAATCCATGTGGGTGCTACCGAGTTAAGGGTGACCAACTTTCTGTTTCGTCGGTACACAAAATTAGAATTTCTGAGTTTGAGTACCGGTGCCACCGAGTTTGGTCATCTGACCGTTAGTTACCTTTTCGGTGCCACCGAGTTGTGTATATCGGTTTCATCGAGATTCCAAATTTGTTGCCTTTTGTGCAAATCGGTACCACCGAGTTATGACTTTGGTGTTACCGAGTCTGCCAGTTTAGGTGTAATGGTTGGATTTTGTGTGTTGCCTATATATATACCCCTTCACCCACCTCTCATTCGTGGGAGAAGCACTTAGAACACACACTTCATTGTCAGAACTATTTTCTCACAGAGAACCATCTACTCATGTGGTGAGACCAAGATATTCCAGCCCAATCATTTGAAAATTCATCTCTAGCCTCCCCAAACTTCTTTCCACCAAATCAATCTCTCCTACTGTCGTGGGTATAAGCCTGACAGTAGAGGTGTAGGGTACGAATGAGATGGGCAGAGTCCTAGCTACGGCAAGGTTGTATGAGTTCAGGCCCCTCTGCGGTGGAGGTAACAGCCCTACGTCTCAGTGCTCTCGGAGCTTGTTGTCGAGTGTAATATGGAATACAATGATTTGCTAACCCCTCTACCAGTGGGGGAGGGCGGCTTATATAGAGTGCGCTGCCCTCCGCAACGGTTCCGGTACAGGGGTGGAGTAACGGGGGTTGAATGCGTACATTATAGGTAACGTATGCCCTAAATGCTAATAAATGCACCCGGAAACGTACGGCAGTTTCCCTCCACAGAGGTTACGATGTACCGAGTGTAGCCAGTCGATTAGCCTGGTATCCTCCGAATGCTAGTCTCCGACTGGATGATTCAGGACCTGTTACCGACTGGATGATGGGGACTCCTTAATTCAGTCGGGGCAGACTTAGGGCCCTGTCCTTTGTGTGGGGTAGTCCTTGGGTAGGACCTGTATGGAAGGCCTATGACCCTACCCTAGGACTATGACCCCATCATTAGTCCCCGAATGGATTGGGGTTGAAACGACGAAGCGGTTCTTGAAGTTCGGATCCGACTGGATTAGATTCGGCTTGGGCGTTGCTTGCCTCTATCCATTTTATCTTTTCTGACCAACGATCCGAGTGGAAGTGCTTACGAAACAGACTGTCGGGAGCCGAGTGCATCTGCGGCATCTTTTGACGCGACCGGTCAACTGACAGCGACGGATTTTCCGGGATCTCAAATTTCGGGTTCCGCGCGCTCAGCGGGGATGACGCCAGCGCACTCGAGTAGCGCCTGACGCATCGATTCTCGCTCCTTCAACTCCTCCACTGATATCGGCACGGCCGGTCAGGCGGATAAGGTTTCGGGGCCACCCGCCAGTGACCCAGTCGGAACCTTATTTAAATCTGGGCGGCGAGGCTTCTTCGTTACGCTCACCGAATCTTTCGCTCTCGCCTGCTCCGTCTTCCTCGCCACCCCCAGCGCTCCTACACTCCTTCCTTCTCCTTCCTCTCGAGAGTTCGCCATCGCCTCCATGACCAAGGGTCAGACCAGCAAGATGGAGGCGAGGAAGAAGAAGGGCAAGGCGGCGGTGCCTGCTCAGCGGCGGCAGCGGCCGCTGCCGGCGGGGTGGATTCAAGGAGACTTCCTCCCCTCCACGGTGACGGAGGGAGATCTGCTGCAGCTGGTGGAGCATGGAATGCTCGTCCATAAGTCCTGGAAACTGCCGGCAGAGGACGAGGTCGAGCCGGCGCCTCGGGAGGGGGAGCACGTCCTGCTCCTCAGCCATGTCCACCAAGGTTTTCCTTTGCCCCCGCATCCTTTCTTCAAGGGCATCATGAATCACTTCGGGGCCCAACTTCACCATTTTCCTCCGAATGCCATCGCCCATCTTTCTGCCTTTATAGTTTTGTGCGAGTGTTTCATCGGCTGCCCTCCCCATTGGGGTTTGTTCAAACACATCTTCTCTGCCCGATCCCAAACCATCAAATGACTTAGCCAGTCCGATGATAAGACGCACCTCCTCCAGCTCTGCGGGGGTTTAGGATTCCAGAAGAAGAGTCGGAGTAGCTATCCCGCTCTCCAGTTAAGTGAGTCGGTTAGGAACTGGCAGTCGACGTGGTTCTACTGCCAGGATATCGCCTGTCCGAATGCGTCGACTGGTCTGCCACCTTTTAGTCTAGATCGGCCCGCCCCGCCTAAGTAGCTCGCGCTCTCGAAGGCGGAGAAGAACGACGTCCAGCCCTTGGTTGAGGCACTCCTGGACGTCGTCAGGAGGGGGGTGACCGGTATAGACCTTCTGGAAGTCTTGCATGGTCGGCGGATCCAGCCTCTGCAGGCTCGCGACCATGCCAGGTGGCATTACAAGGGGCCCGAAGACTCCACTCGGACCAACGTGGTGGGCGTGACTGAGGAGAGGGTGACCTCGTGGGTGCTCCAAATCACGGGTCCCTGCGAGAACCCCAAAGGGGCCCGGCGAGTGAAGCCTTACAGCGCGGATCATCCTCCACCGAACCAGGTGAGTGGCACTTGTCGAGCGCATTGAACTGTCTTAATTCCTGTCGTTTGTCTATATCTCCGTGTGATGTCCAATGTTTCCGACTGACATTTATGCAGGCGTGGACCAACTGGTTCTCCCCCGTCTCGAATGGGAATCTGGAGGAGGAAGAGGAGGAAGGCAGCCAGGAGGGCAGTGTGGAGAGCGCCGAGTACGTCTCCGACAGCGGAGAATCGGAGGAGGAGAACAGCGAGGAAGAGGAAGAAGACGAGGAGCAGGACTCGCCACCTCCGCAACTGGAGCATCGGACCAAGCGCCGACACGAGCCCGCTATCCCCTCAGCTCCTCCCGCGTCTTCGAGTGCTCCGCCTACCGCTCCAGTGGTCCCGAGTGTTCGAAGCACTAAGAGGACCAGGGATGCCGCCGCTGAGCCCGCGGGCCAATCTTCTAAGGCGCCCAAGCTGAGTGGGCCTAAACCTCGGAAGGCTTTGCCGCGAATGAGGGTCGCTATCCCCGTCACCTCCACGTAAGTGTACTCAGCTTTTAGTTCTTTCTGATATCCGAGTGAACTTCTGTTTACTGGCCGAATGGATCTCACTCGACAGGGTCGCTACTTCTGCCACCTCTCCGGCGCGTCAGGAAGACGACCCCATGGACACGGACAACGTCGTCTCATCTCAGCCAGGTGCGTTGTAGGAACGTCGAGTGTTTTATACTATCGCGTCCCAGCCAGGTGCTTCTTTCTTTTTCTGAGACCTCGTGTCATTCGGCCTGTCAGGGGAGATCTGCCTGGATGAGGGCGACCAGGGGAGAGCCGACCCAGCTGTGGAGCCTGTTCTTGAGGCTGCTCCTCCCGCTGCCGCTCTCGCCGTCGACGTGCTGCCGACAGAGGCGCCGCCACTGACTGAACCAGTGCTGGTGGAGGAGGGGCCGACTGGGGCGGACCTTGGGATGCCTCAGGAACCTCTGACGATTCCAGGTTCGTCGAATGCTGAATTCAGCATCCAGCGTCTTCCGGAGGAGCAGGTGGGAGCGGCCAAGGGGGCTATGGTGCAGGCGGAGCTGATGCCTGGAGAAGCCAAGAAGGCCTATGACTCCATTGCGGCCTTGTACCAGCGGAGCTTGGAGCTGCGCGATGATATCCGAGTAAGTGCTCTAGTAAGTATTTACTTTTCCCCTGTAACCCACTGGGTGTTCTTGAATAGCAGCTGTTGTTTGCAATGGGTTCACTCTGAGTGAACCAAGTGGGTGTAGTCCCCGGGACTTCTGTCGAGTGCTTGCACCGACAGTTGTCTTTATACATTTTGCCTTGAGTTTGGTTGTGTCTGTAGATAGGATTACCGAGTGCGAGTAGTTGTTGCAGTCGGAGTGCACTTACGGTAAGATTCCCCGAGAGTAAGTTGTACTCAGGTCGGGTAGTATTGGCCTCGGAGGCGTAGGTGATAACATGCATCTCAATAGGGCAGGCCTGCTTGAGGTGCATGCCAGTGGGGTCACTCTTAGTGAACCCATTGGGTGTAGTCCCCGAGACCGCTGTCGACTGCTTGCGTCGGCAGGGGTCTGAAGAACTTAGACTGTTAACTGTCGAACTTTCTGATTGTCCCTTGTTTCTTGTAGGCAGAAAACTTGTGAAATGGGGATGGCCTATGAGACTCTCAAGGCAGAGAGGAATCAGTTCACTGGTGAACTTCATGCGGCCATGCTTGCAATGGCCGGCATGAAGGATGCTCTGGCGGAACGGGAGTGGTCATTGGAGCAGGCGCGTGAAGTGAACAAGGTGTTGATTGAGGAAGAGGAAAATATGGGAAAACACAGGACTGCGCTGATGAGTCAGATGGATGGGCTGAACAAACGATGCAGGGCACAAGAGAAATATGTCAGCGACTGGGCTCGGCAGATGATGACGCATCTGGCTGGTAAGTCCTTCTTTTTCCGAGTGGTTGTGCTATGCGCGTAACACTCGGCGCTTATTGTCTGTTTGTCCTATTTTTGCAGATTTTTGCTTTGACGCCGAAGCTGAAGCAGCTGACGTGGAGCGTTCGATTCTTGAGAACGTTCCACTCGGCGACGACGCCAATCGGGATCTGCTCCGTGCGCACATCCGCGTGGGCAAAGTTGGTCCTTTCATCGGTCGATTGAGAGAAGTCGTCGGCCGAATCGACAACGAGCTTTGGCCAGAAGATGATTCGCGGCAGGAGATGGAGAACCTGATGACCCGACTAGAGGAGATTCCCAACAGAGTGCAATCGTGGAAGAAATCTGCAGCTCGTTGCGGTGCAGATGTTGCTCTGTCCTTGGTCCGAGTCCATTGCAAGGAGGTGCGTGAGGAAAAACTAAGGACTCTGAAGGTCGCCAACACGAAGAAGCTTCGATTCGAAGACTTCATGGAGACGTTCCTTGAGAGTGCTACCCGCATCGCCGGCGGAATCGACTTGGACACTTTCATGGAGCCCTCCAGTCCTGGCGCCGGCCCAGCTGACGCGTAAGAAACTTTATCCTCGGTATGCCGGGTGTTTGTCTGTAAGGTACTTTGGCCACTTCTGTTGGCCGTCCCACTTTTTAATCGGTGCGGGTAAGCTTGATCCGCACCGAGTTAGCTATCTTTGCGAGAATTTTGGAATCGGATTTTTGCTCTTCTGTTGCAATGTTGATTCGTGTTTTTGTTTGGCGGTTCTTGGGGAAGCCAAAGGCAAACAGTCGCTGCTTGATTGCAGCTAAGCCTCCGAGTGTGACGTGAAGTGCACACACGGAGAAGGTTAATACTTAGGCGACGCTGGATCGCAGCTAAGCCCCCGAGTGTGACGTGTAGTGCACACTCGGAGAAGGTTAATACTTAGGCGATGCTGGATCGCAGCTAAGCCCCCGAGTGTGACACGAAGTGCACACTCGAAGAAAGTTAACAGTTAGGCGATGCTGGATCGGATCTAAGCCCCCGAGTGTGACGTGTAGTGCACACTCGGAGAAGGGTAATACTTAGGCGATGCTGGATCGCAGCTAAGCCCCCGAGTGTGACGGGAAGTGCACACTCGAAGAAAGTTAACACTTAGGCGATGCTAGATCGCAACTAAGCCCCCGAGTGTGACGTGTAGTGCACACTCGGAGAAGGGTAGTACGTGGGCGATTCTGGATCGCAGCTAAGTCTCCGACTGTGATGTTAAGTGCTCACTCGGAGAAAGTTAATACTTAGGCGATGCTGGATCGTAGCTAAGCCCCCGAGTGTGACGTTAAGTGCACACTCGGAGAAAGTTAATACTTAGGCGATGCTGGATCGCAGCTAAGCCCCCGAGTGTGACATTAAGTGCGCACTCAGAGAAAGTTAATACTTAGGCGATGCTGGATCGCAGCTAAACCCCCGAGTGTGACGATAAGTGCGCGCTCGGAGAAAGTTAATACTTAGGCGATGCTGGATCGCAGCTAAGCCCCCGAGTGTGACGTTAAGTGCGCACTCGGAGAGTTTTTTTTTGAGACCGGAGTCTGCGACCGGGGAAGAACTTTGAACCTGCAAAAAACTCAATCTGCTTTATATTATTTCGCCGACACTTGTTCTTTACGTCGCTTCAGTCGACGGTCACGTGTAGAAGCGCTTCAGGAGATCTCCGTTCCATGCGCGCGGCTCGTCTGTCTCCCTCTCGATGTTGTAGAGTCTGTATGCTCTGTTGTTCAGCACCTTGGAGATGATGAAGGGTCCTTCCGAGGCCGGAGCCAACTTGTGAGGTCTTTGTTGATCCACTAGGAGCACCAAGTCGCCTGCTTGGAACGTCCGACTTCTAACATGGTGTGCATGAAAAAATGCCGCAGATTTTGTTGATAAATGGTCGAGCGAGTTAATGCCATCTCGCGCTCCTCTTCCAGAAGATCCACTCCGTCTTGCCTTGCTTGTTCTGCTTCGGCTTCGGAGAAGAGTTCGACTCGTGGCGCATTGTGAAGCAAGTCACTCGGAAGGACCGCTTCTGCTCCATAAACGAGGAAGAACGGTGATCACCCTGTAGATCTGTTCAGGGTTGTGCGAAGTCCCAAAAGCACTGAAGGTAGCTCGGTAACCCAAGCGCCAGCGTCATGTCCTATCTCTCGCAGGAGTCGGGGCTTCAATCCTTGCAAAATAAGCCTGTTTGCCTGCTCTTCTTGTCCATTGGACTTAGGATGTGCTACGAAAGCAAAATCCACTCGGATGCCTTGGCTTGTACAGAAACCTTTGAATCTATCCGAGTCAAAGTTTGTCCCGTTGTCCGTAATTATGCTGTGAGGTACACCGAATCTGAAGATGATGTCCCTGACAAACTTGATGGCTGTCGAAGCGTCGAGCTTCTTGATGGGCTTCGCTTCGATCCATTTCGTGAACTTGTCGACTGCCACCAACAGATGTGTGTATCCACCTTGGCCTCTCTTGAACGGGCCGACTGTATCTAATCCCCACACTGCAAACGGCCACAACAGAGGGATCGTCTTTAACGCAGACGTTGGCTTATGGGACTTGTTGGAGTAGAACTAGCAGCCTTCACATCTGTCGACCATATCTTTAGCCATCTCGTTTGCGTGCAGCCAAAAGAAACCGGCTCTGAACGCCTTGGCGACGATTGCTCTTGAAGAAGCGTGATGACCGCAGGTTCCCAAGTGAATATCCTCTAGGATCAACTGCCCTTCCTCTAGGGAAATGCAACATTGAAGAACGTCTGAAACACTCTCCTTGTACAATTGGCCATCAATGACAGTGAATGCCTTCGACCTGCGGACTATTTTCCTGGCTTGGACTTCGTCTTCTGGAAGTTCTTGCCTCAGGATATATGCAATGATCGGCACAATCCAATTGGGAATGACAGCCAGAATCTCCATGACCAGATCAACCACAGTAGGTACATCGACTTTAGTCAGATCTGTTGTGCTCTTGGGTTGTACCGGTTCCTTCGTGAAGAGATCTTCTTTGACTGAGGGAAGGTGGAGGTACTCGAGGCAGACATCACTCGGGACTGGTCTCCGAGTGGATTCTAGTTTTGCCAACTCATCAGCTGCTTGGTTCTTCAGTCTCGGAACATGGTGGAGCTCTAGACCTTCAAACTTCTTCTCCAGCTTCCTCACTGCATTGCAGTATGTGGTCATGGTGGGGTTCCTGACGTCCCACTCTTTCATCACTTGATTGACCACCAAATCCGAATCACCGTAGACCATCAAGCGACGAACGCCGAGTGAGATGGCCATGCGCAATCCGTAGAGGAGAGCTTCATATTCTGCCTTGTCGTTGGAGGAATCAAAGTGTATCTGCAGCACGTACTTGAGCTTGTCGCCCTTTGGTGATATGATCACAACACCAGCGCGGCAGCCATTCAACATCTTAGACCCATCGAAGAACATTGTCCAATGAGCCGAGTAGATGTGGGTCGGTTGCTGTTGTTCTACCCATTCTGCTATAAAGTCAGCCAGGGCTTGGGACTTAATAGCTTTCTTGGCCTCGAACTTGATGTCACAGTACAGCATCTCCATTGCCCACTTCGCCACTCGGCCTGATGCGTATCGATTGTGGAGAATTTCCGACAACGGAGCATTAGAAACGACAGATACCGAGTGGTCTTGGAAATAATGAGCCACCTTCTTCACAGTCATATAGATCCCATAGATAAGTTTTTTATAATGGGGATACCTCTGCTTGGAAGGAGTCGGGACTTCGGAGACATAGTACACTGGCCGCTGAACTTTGTACGCTTTGCCTTCTTCTTCTCGCTCGACTGTAAGAACAGTACTGACAACTTGATTTGTAGCCGCGATATATAGAAGAAGGGGCTCTTTACTGAGCGGAGCAGTAAGAACCGGCTGGGTGGAAAGTAGGACTTTGAGGTCGTCGAATGCGACTTGGGCTTCGTCTTTCCACTCGAAGGTATCTGATTTCTTCATGAGTCGGTACAGAGGAAGTGCTTTTTCGCCGAGTCGACTGATGAACTTGCTCAAAGCCGCCAGGCAACCTGTGAGCCATTGAACATCGTGTATTCTGACCGGCCTCTCCATTCGGACAATGGTCCCGATCTTTTCGGGGTTGACGTCGATCCCTCGTTCGGAAACAAAGAAACCGAGTAACTTTCCGCTGGGAACACCGAATGAACATTTGGCTGGGTTGAGCTTGATATCGTACCTACGAAGGTTGGCGAATGTTTGTGCCAAGTCAGTCAGCAGGTCGGAACCTTTGTGTGAGTTGACTACGATATCATCCATATATGCCTCCACATTGCGACCGATCTGGTCGAGGAGACATTTTTGGATCATGCGCATAAAGGTAGCTCCTGCATTTTTCAGACCGAAAGGCATAGTGATGTAGCAGAAGCACCCGAATGGGGTGATGAAGGTTGTCTTTAACTCATCGGGACCATACAGACGGATCTGATGATAGCCCGAGTAGGCATCGAGAAATGACACACGCTCGCAACCCGCAGTCGAATCGACAATTTGATTTATGCGGGGGAGCGGAAAATGGTCTTTCGGGCAGACCTTATTGAGATGCTTGAAGTCGATGCACATTCGGAGCGACTTGTCCTTCTTGGGCAACATGACAACATTGGCGAGCCACTCGGAGTGGTGAACCTCGCGAATGAAGTTGGCTGCCAGCAGCTTGGCCACCTCTTCCCCGATAGCCTTCCTCTTGTGCGCGGCGGACCAGCGCAGGCATTCTCGGACAGGCCGAGCCGTGGAATCCACGTGCAGTCGATGCTCAGCCAACTCCCTGGGTACACCTGGCATGTCAGAGGGTTTCCATGCGAAGATGTCCCAGTTCTCACGGAGGAATTGGGTGAGCTCGGCTTCCTATTTAGGATCGAGGGTGGTGGAGATGTTCGTCGGGGCAGCAGTGGCGTCCGTCGGGTGGATGCTGACCTTCTTCGTCTCTCCCGCCGACTGAAATGCAGACTCTGAAGCTAGATTTTTCGAGCGCATCAGGTCGGCGGGGTCGACTATTTTCTTTTACTCGTCCAGCTCGAGGACGGCCATCTGTTGGTCGGCGATTCTTGATCCCTTCTGCAGACACTCTTCAGCCCGCTGCCGATTGCCTGTGATGGTGATCACGCCCTTCGGGCCTGGCATCTTTAGCTTCAGGTATACGTAACATGGATGGGCCATGAAGTGCGCATACGCTGGGCGACCCAGAATTGCGTGATAAGCGCTCTGGAAGTCAACCACTTCGAACGTCAGCTTTTCCTTGCGGAAGTTCTTGTCGGAGCCAAAAACGACGTCCAACGCGATCTGGCCGAGTGATTTGGCCTTCCATCCAGGAACGACTCCGTGGAACTGCATGCTGCTCTCGCTGAGTCTGGACATCGGGATGCCCATCCCCTTGAAGGTGTCGGCGTACCTGATGTTCAAGCCACTGCCGCCATCCATGAGGACTTTGCGCAGTCGGACTCCTTCTACCACCGGGTCGACGACCAGGGCATGTCTTCCCGGGGTGGGTACATGTGCCTGGTGATCCGACTGGTCGAAGGTGATCGCAGTCTGGGACCGTTTGAGGAACTTGGGGTTGGAAGGGGTGGCCATGTTCACCTCTCTGTTCACCAGCTTCAGTCGGCTCTTGCTCTCGACGTCAGCAAAGATCATCAGGGTTGCATGGACTTGGGGGAACGGATCCTCCTTATCCTCCTCATCCTGTTCATGGTCCTTCTCACTCGGTTGCCCTTCGCTGAACCCCTGGATCAGGAGGCGACACTGTCGAGTGGTATGCTTCGCATATATGGGGTTGCCTTCTTCGTCCATCTTCGTGTGAACCGGACAAGGCTGGTCCAGGATGGGATTGTTGAACGGCTTCTTCTTGGGGGTAAACTGCGCCTTCCATTTGCCCTTGAACTTGGCATTGGTCACGGCTGCAGCTTCTGCTTGTGGTGTGGACGGAACTTTCTGTTTCTGCTTCCGAGTGTTACCTCCGTCAACATCGCCGACCGTCTTGTGCTTGCCGCTCCGGATGCGGTCCTCTTCTTCGCCATTTGCATAGCGAGCCGCTATCTCCATCATCTTGCTCATGGAGATGTCGCCTGTTCGACCAAACTTTAGGTACAGCTCTCTGTACCGCACGCCTGCCTTGAAGGCGCAGACTGCTTGATGCTCGGTGATGTTCTCCACCGTGTGGTAGAGAGTTGTCAAACGCTGGATGAAGTCACGCAGGTGCTCATTCGGCTTCTGAACACAGTGCTGGAGCTCCACAAGGCCTGCAGGGCGTTTGCACGTCCCTTCGAAGGTCCTAATGAACACTCGGGCCAGATCCGCCCAACTGTAAATGCTCGAGGGGGCCAACTGGTTCAGCCACGCTCGCGCCGAGCCGTCGAGCATCAGAGGGAGGTGCTTCATAGCGACATGGTCGTCCCCTCCTCCGATCTGGACTGCCACTCGGTAGTCATCCAGCCATGTTTCCGGCTTGGACTCTCCTGTAAACTTACTGATTCCCGCTGCCAATCGGAAGTTGGGAGGGATGTCAGCCGAGCGGAAGGCTCGACTAAAACACTCGGGACTGGACACGATGGCCCTGCTTCCACTCGGACGGTCCATATCGTGACCATCACGGTGGGCTCGACCCCTGTCGGCTTTTCACTTGGCGATACGTCCTCTTGCGTCGGGTCTTGGGTCGTAAGTGTTCGCCGACTGAACGCCGATCATCATGATGTCGGGACCTATAGGGCCCACCCCACGGAGGGGTGCGTGAGCGGTGGCGATCTTCATGGATCACGGAACGGCTGCCTCCCCTGTGGCGCTGATGGGATCCAGGGCTGTGAACCGACCGATGCGTGTTTGCGTGGACGGAACTATTGTAGATCCGGTTGTGCGACTAGGAGACTGCCGAATTCTGCTGCTACGCCGTGTGCAACAGGGCTCGGATCTGCTCGATCCCTCTACCAGCCTCTGAATTGGTCGGCTGGAGGGAATCGGCTATTTTGGCAGCTGCAGCCAAGTTGAGGAGGGGTGTGCGGAACAGCTCCACGTTGCTCCGCCGAGTGTGCCGACTAGCAGAACGGCAAGGTGGACGACGTGCGCCGGACGCTTCGCCGATCCCGTGCTCGTTCCGGCCAGCCTGACGGGGATCTTCATGGGAGTTGGCCATGTGTACTTCTGCTGCGGGCCCGTGACCCGCATACTCGGAAGGAAACTCAGTCGGAACCGAGTCCGAGTGCTGGGCCGACGGGGCAACCACAACGGACTCAAGAACCGCCACTTTCGAAGATGCGTTCTGGCGCGCCTGGGCGTGTTGCACCCAACGCTGGAGCCGCGGACGGCGGGACCGCTTGACGCGGCGCGTGACAGCGGTGTAGGTCGACACGGGAGCCGACCGCTGGAGAAGAAGAATGTCGCGGGCGCCGGCATGGAAGTGCGTAGCCCCGCGACGGGGAAGCTCCTCGATGTCGAGAGGCGCATCCCGAAGCCACGCCGAGTCGTCGACGATGAAGGAGAGAGCGCTGAAGAAGATCTGGTGACCCATGCTCGAATCTCCACCGGACGACATGACGAAAAGAAGTAGTCGCAAACTTGCCGGAAGTCGCTCAGACGCCTGCCCCACGATGGGCGCCAACTGTCGTGGGTATAAGCCTGACAGTAGAGGTGTAGGGTACGAATGAGATGGGCAGAGTCCTAGCTATGGCAAGGTTGTATGAGTTCAGGCCCCTCTGCGGTGGAGGTAACAACCCTACGTCTCAGTGCTCTCGGAGCTTGTTGTCGAGTGTAATATGGAATACAATGATTTGCTAACCCCTCTACCAGTGGGGCAGGGCGGCTTATATAGAGTGCGCTGCCCTCCGCAACGGTTCCGGTACAGGGGTGGAGTAACGGGGGTTGAATGCGTACGTTACACGTAACGTATGCCCTAAATGCTAATAAATGCACCCGGAAACGTACGACAGTTTCCCTCCAGAGAGGTTACGATGTACCGAGTGAGCCAGTCGGTTAGCCTGGTATCCTCCGAATGCTAGTCTCCGACTGTATGATCCAGGACCTGTTACCGACTGGATGATGGGGACTCCTTAATTCAGTCAGGGCAGACTTAGGGCCCTGTCCTTTGTGTGGGGTAGTCCTTGGGTAGGACCTGTATGGCAGGCCTATGACCCTACTCTAGGACTATGACCCCATCACCTACCCATGCCTATTTTTTTGGAGAGTGATTTTGTGTTGAGCAGACTATCTTTAGAAGCACAAGAGCAAGGAGTTCGTTGATCTACCTCATCTATTACCTTTTGGAGGGTGGTGCCTCCTAGATTGGTTAAGTGTCGCTTGGGAGCCTCCTACTTCGTGTTGTGGAGTTGAACCAAGATGATTGCAAGGGCAAGGAGAGCGCCTACTTCGTGAAGATCTACCGTAAGTAAGGCCAGACCTTCGTGAGCGGAAGCCATGCTGAAATAGACAAGGCCCCTTCTTCCTGGACCCGTTGTGGGTGGAGCCCTCCATGGACTCTCGCAGTCGTTACCCTCCATGGGTTGAAGTATCCACTAACATGGACGTACGATAGCGCCACCTATCGGAACCATGCCAAAAATTGTTGTGTCAACCTTTTTGCGCTTGATCTCCTAAACTCTACTCCTTTACATGTGCAAAGTCTTTACTTTTCCGCTGCCATATATGTTAACTAGCATGTGTAGGGTGTACTAGACTTGTTAGAACTATTGAATTTCTGCCTTCCTTGAAATTGGGTTAGGCTAGGAATTTTTTCTTGACAAGTAGTCTATTCACCCCCCTCTAGACATATCTTCTATCGATCCTACAATTGGTATCAGTGCAAGGTCTACAAAACCTTAGTGGGGAAGATGAGTGTGACTAGTTCCGGGATTTTTAGTTGTAGAGTGCCTATTCTTGATGGGGAGTATTTTAGACAATGGAAATATGAATTGCTTGATATATTTTATGAGTTCCATTTGTGCAAGTATGTTGAATATCCCTATGCGACTCCCATTCATACTTCCTCCTCATGATGATGAAATTGATATGCTTGGTAATCTTAACACTGTTAATCTAACCATTAAAGGATTACCAAGAAATGTGCTTAATGAGTTGCAAAACTTTGAGTGTGCTCATACCTTGTGGAACGAGTTAGAGAAAAGATATCCAAATTATTCCCTGGAAAATCTTGATATCATTGTCCAGAAATGCATTGTTTTCACAAAATGAAGCCAACCGATCCTAATTTCGGTAAATATCTATTTGAGCTTCCTGACCTCATGCGTGATAAAGGAGATGTCATTACTATTAACAATATAATTGTTGAAACCATTCGAATGCATAAACATGAACATTGTCGTAGTCAAAATTCTGATGAAACTCTTGTTTCTTATGAGGGAACTTCATGTGATGATGATTATGTGGAGCATGGATACTACGATGAAGATGAGGACTTTGACATTGAGTATGAGAAGACCATGAGGAACCTTAGTCCTATGGCGAACCTTAGACACTACATGGCCGGTGGAAAGGAGTGGGTTCTCGACAGTGGATGCACCGATCACATGACCGGAGATAAAGACATGTTCCATGAGATCACACCAAACCGTGGACCTCGAAGGTATGTGACTTTTGGAGATAACTCCAAGGGTAAGGTACTTGGTCTTTGTAGGGTGGTCGCATCTCATGATAGTTCGCTTGAAAATGTCATTCTTGTTGTATACCTTGGCTACAACCTTCTTTCCATATCTAGACTAGCAGACTTCGGTTTCGATGTACTATTTATGAAAGTTGAGTGCCGAGTGTTTCGTAGCGACAACCATAACATTGTCTTTACTGGTTTCCATAGAGGTGATCTATACATCATTGATTTATCTAAGATATCGAAACCCCGTACATGTCTTATTGCAAAATCTTCTAAAGGTTGGTTATGGAATAAAAGGTTAGGACATGTTGGTATGCATAATCTTGACAAACTTATCAAACATGATCATATTCTTGGTGTTAAATATGTTATCTTTGGCAAAGATAGACCTTGTAGTGCTTGTCAAGCAGGAAAGCAAGTTGGTGGAAGTCATCTCGTGAAGAATATCATGACTACTAGAAGACCACTCGAGCTACTTCACATGGATCTCTTCGGTCTCAATGCTTACAAGAGTCTCGGAGGAAACTCTTATGGTTTAGTCGTTGTTGATTATTTTTCCAGATTTACATGGGTATTCTTTCTTGATGATAAGTCGCAGGTACAAAAGATCTTCAAGAACTTTGCTCGGAAATCCCAAAATTAGTTTGAAGTGAAGATCAAGAAGGTTTAGAGCGAGAACGGAACGGAGTTCAAGAACACGAATGTCGATACTTTTCTTGACGAAGAAGGTATTTCACATGAGTTCTCGGCGACGTACACACCTCAACAAAATGGAGTTGTTGAGAGGAAGAACCGGTTGCTCATAGAGATGACGAGAACGATGCTTGACGAATACAAGACTCGAAGACACTTATGGGCAGAAGCCATGGAAATAGCTTGCCATGCCATAAACCGACTCTACCTGCACAAGCTTCTTGATAAAACGACATACGAGCAACTCACTAGTAACAAACCCCAAGTTGGATACTTTCGGGTATTCGGCTCTAAGTGCTATATTCTTGATAAGCATCATCGCTCTAAATTTGCTCCTAAATCTTATGAAGGTTTCCTACTCAGTTACGGATCGAAATCTAACACTTACGTGTCTACAACAATTGCACTCGAAAAGTGGAAGAGACGATAGATGTGAAGTTTGATGAGACTAATGGTTCGCAAGTCGAACAATTGCCAAATGATGTAGGAGATAAGGAACCTTAGGAAGCCATCAAAGACTTGTCCGTTGGCAAGATTTGTCCCATAGAGGTGAATGAAAGTACTTCATCAATTCAAGTGGAAGCTCCTAGTTAGCGTCAAGGTGAACCACAAATCCACATGGAAGTATCCACAAGCGGTACATGACATGATAAAGAAGAGGAAGAAGTACATGTGATGATCCACCTCAACCTTCCTCACCACCACCTCAAGAAGATGACAACGTCAATTACAACGTGCAAGATGATGATGACAGAGAAGAAGCTCCACCATCCAACAAGAAGTTGTCCAGAGTTAGAACAAGAGTGGATAGAGATCATTCGTTGAATCAAATCTACGGTGACACAAAAACCAGGAGAATCACTCGCTCTAAATCTCGTTTACCTAACTTTTGTGAGCATTATTCTTTCATATCTAGCATTGAACCTTTGAAGGTTGAAGAAGCCCTTCAATATACGGATTGGGTGAATGCCATGCACGAAGATCTACACAACTTTGTGAGGAACCAAGTATGGACACTTGTTGAAAATCCCGAAGGCGAGCAAAACATCATTGGTACAAGATGGGTGTTTCGGAACAAACAACATGAAGATTGACAAGTTGTATGTAACAAGGTGTGTCTCGTAGCCCAAGGATACACGCAAGTCAAAGATATGGACTGCGGTGAGACTTATGTTCTTGTTGATAGACTAGAATTCATTCACATTCTTCTAGCTTATGCAAATCACCATGATATTACTATTTACCAAATGGATATCAAAAGTGCCTTTCTGAATAGAGAAATTGAGGAGGAAGTTTATGTTAAACAACCTCTCGGATTTGTAAACCCTAATAAACCTCATCATGTTTACAAACTTCGTAAAGCTTTATATGGTCTTAAACAAGCCCCTGGAGCTTGGTACAAATGTCTACCGAAGTTCCTCATTGAAAAGGGTTTTGAGATTGGTAAAATTGATGCAACCTTGTTCACTAAAAGAGTTAATGGAGAACTATTTGTTTGTCAAATATATGTGGGTGATATTATCTTTGGTTCTACTAACCCACATTTCAGTGAAAAGTTTGGAAAGGTAATGTCAGAGAAGTATGAGATGTCCATGAAGAGTGAACTGAAGTTCTTGCTTGGATTTCAAATCAAAGTATCAAGAGAAGGTACGTTTATCTCTAAAACCAAGTGCACTGAGGACTTAATCAGAAAGTTCAACATGCAAGAATGCAAAGGTATGAGAACCCCCATGCCTACTAGTGGACATCTTGACCTCATTAAGGAGGACAAACCAGTTGATCAAAAGGTTTATCGATCAATGATTGGTTCATTTCTATATTTATGTGCCTCCCGTCCTGACATCATGTTGAGAGTTTGCATATGTGCCTGATACCAAGTAGCACCAAAAGAGTGTAATTTATTGGCTGTAAAAAGGATAGTGAGATACCTCATACATACACCAAACTTTGGCATATGGTATCCCAAGGGATTTTCTTTTAATCTTGTTGGCTATTCCGACTCGGACTATGCTAGAGACAAGGTTGAAATAAAATCCACCTCGGGTACATGTCAATTTCTTGGCAGATCTCTTGTGTCTTGGTCATCCAAGAAACAAAACTCGGTATCCTTATTATACTGCCGAAGCTGAATACGTTGCCGCTGGATCATGTTGTGCACAATTACTTTGGATGACTCAAACGCTTAAGGATTATGGCATTCATGTTAGAAAAGTTCCATTGTTATGCGAAAATTAAAGTGCTATTAAGATTGCCTATAATCATGTGCAACATTCTAGAACAAAACATATCCAAGTGCGACATCATTTCATTCGTGATCATGATGGTAAAGGAGATATAGATCTCAAGCATGTTCGTACTGACAAACAATTAGCTGATATCTTTACCAAACCACTTGATGAGAAAGTGTTATTTCATTTGGGAGTTAGTTGAACATCATCGATGCTTCAAACTTGAGCTAGACTCACTCGGATGCATGCAGGGTCATAAGCTTGATTGCCCATTCCATGATGCTATTGATATGACCATATTAAAACTTGGAAACTATGCTCCCTTGTATTGCATATAATCTTTTGTAGGTACTTGTAAGAAATAGACTCCACAATATTGTAATCAACTCAAATCAAAAGCAATCTTGACATGGCCAAGTATCTGCAAACCCTTTTTCTTCGGAGAAGGAGGAAGAAGACAACAAAATCATATCCTTGACAATTCTATGATATTTAATTACACTCATGTCATTTGGATATATTATGTTCTTCCTTGCATGACTAACTATTATAGGTGAAAAGTGAACCAAAAACGACATGGATAGCTCCCAACTCAAGATGATCTTCATCAACTTTGAGCATCCACAACAAGTTCACCTACATGCCACGTCATCAACATCATTCGAAGGTATGTACTCATATCCTTGATAAAGCTCTACACCAATTCATGAGGTAAAGCAATTCAAGCGATATGAAGACATTGAAATGCTTAACCGAAAAATGGTAACCACATTTTGCGCTTAACGACGAGTATGACCTATGATCAAGCATCCTTGCTTGACTCCTCAAGTCAAATACTCTAATATAGGTGACCTATTCACCGTCCCCCATCTACATTGAGATTATTGTATGGTTCACATTCGTCATTTCATATTCTCTTAGAACCGTTCAACTCTCATCTAAATGTATGTATATATTTCAAAAAAACACAAACAATTGTTGCAATTTTATGTTTTCTTCTTAAATTGGTATCATTTACAATTGGTATCTTGAAATAATTCTTCGATTCTTATCTGTCTATTTTTAGTTAAGGAGTTTATTTTCATTGCAACTCGGTCTCACCGATTTGGGAAACTCGGTCCGATTTCTCCGAGAGGCCTGATTCTCATTCTCGGTTCTACTCAACCAATCTTCCTCGATGACTGCGATTTTAGCACTGCCTTAGATTTTCTGAGATTTTCTAGATTTTTGCCTTAGGGGGAGAAAGAATATGAATGATGTTTCATTGCCTCCTAAGATCTTATTGAAAATTTTATGAAACAAAAACAATTTTATCATTATTTTTCTAGGGTGAGAAAACTTCTCTTGGGAGAACACCTGAGAGATCCCATACAATATAAGAGGGAGAATCATATATAATCCCTAACATAGGGGGAGATAGTTCAAGGAACTTGTGTCCATATCAAAGGGGGAAAACATTCGATGAACCCTATAGACTATCTAAGGGGGAGAAAAAATCAGGGAACCCTTACCAAAGAGAGAAGTACCAAGGATCCCTTTTTCTCAATGAGCCCTTACCCTCTGACCTTTTTGTAAATTATGCCAAAGGGGGAGAAATATCAAAGCTTCCATCCAATGAACCTATTTATAGGGGAGAAATATCACCAAGCATCTTACACAAGAGGGGGGAAATATCACTAGGGGGAGATATTTGTTCCTAAAGGAATGTTACCTTACCTAAGGGGAGATGTATCAAACCTTACATACTAAGGGGGAGAGATATAAAATTGTTTTATTGGTGTGAAGTTGTCTTACCCTACCTAATCCCAATATATACAATGCTATGATTCAGGGGGAGAGGAAATTAATACATATTCATCCTTAGGGGAGAAAGTTATTATTTCTCTTGGAGACATATCTTTCATCAAATCCTATCTTCAATATGTCTTCAATATCATGGTACTTTTGAAGCTCTTTGCATCTTTACAATAGAGTACTCTTGTGTTATCTAACATTCGTTTTCCCAAGTGTATTCCTATGTTAAGACGCTCAAGATCCTCAAGGTAAGTATATGCATCATATCCTTGTTCATGATGAGCTCTTGTTTCTTGCACATATTGTTTCCAAGAGTGAGTCTTGAACATGGAAGCCCTTCATTCACCTATGTTTGATGCATATAGCCAAGATGTATATGACTTGTCTCGTCCTTCTACCTTGTCTGTGCCCATGCATTCCAAAGCAACTATCCTTTAAAGGAATTGCACACACTTAGGGGGAGCTTGGACTAGTCATGTTTTTGTCAAAGCTATCATATTCTAACATCTATCCTTATTTGAAGATTTGATTGTATGGTGTCATCAATTACCAAAAGGGGGAGATTGAAAGCACAATATGCTCCCTTGGTGGTTTTTGTAATTCATGACAACATACATACATTGTCTCTTGGACTAACACTTTACCAAGATATTTCAGAAATAGTCCATGGACAGCATTGGCTAAAGGCTTATCTAGAGATGCCCCTTGATGCAAGAAAGGAATAGGATTGGCTCAAGCTTCAAGCTAGAAGACTCTTTATTTTATATTTGTGATAAATCACTTTTGAGTCCATAGGAAAACCAATATTATTAAAAGGGGGTGAGGTATTAAAATGACTTGGTTGCTCAAGTCCTCAAAGTTAGCCACCAAAATACCCAATCATTTTTCCCACATAATCACTCTGTCCAATTCCAAATACTCAAATTCGGTGACACCAACTTTCATATTTCGGACCCACTGAGTTTGACCTCAGACAAAAACCCTAGACATTCCCACCAAATCGGTGTAACCGAATCCATATCGGTGCTACCGAGTTCAGGGTGACCAACTTTCTGTTGCCTCGGTACACAAAATCAGAATTTCTGAGTTTGAGTGTCGGTGCCACCTAGTTTTGTCATCTGACCATTAGCCACCTTTTCGGTTCCACCGAGTTGTGTATATCAGTCCCACCGAGATTCGAAAGTTGTTACTTAACTGGAACGTTTGGCTTTGAGATTGCTTCCTCGTAGGGAGTCGAGGAAGAATCTCTAGGTGTGACTTAATTAAATTTGTTGCAACAATATGACTATATGTTGTGTTACTGATCTATTATCGTCTGTTGGTGCTAGACGCTAAAGATGCTAGTCTTCTATAGGACTAGTCCCTTCTCTCTTTTCTCGCATTGCTGCAATCAGTCCATATATAACCCCATTCCTTTGATTTTAATGCATAACTTAGCATAGTTATGATGTCAGTCTTGTGTGTACTTTGGATGAGTACTCATCGTTGCTTTGCTCCCCCTTTTCCCTTGGTATGATTGTTGCGACGAGAAGATGGAGCCCAGGAGATAGCGTATCTCGCCGATGACGTCTACTACCCCGACGGTGCCTACTACTACATGGAGGCCACTCACGACCATGAGTAGTTCAGGAGGCTCCCAGGCAAGAGCCCTCGCCTCTTTAGATCTATGTATCTTTTTTGCTAGCCTTCTCTAAGGCATTACCTTGATTTATGTTTGTACTCATATATTGTTGCTTCCGATGACTCTGTGTTTCTCGAGGTTCTATATTTGAGCCCACGAGGCCCCTGGCTTGTAATATGAATCTTGTATGCTTTTATTTGTGTCTAGAGTTGTGTTGTGATATCTTCATGTTAGTCCCTAATCTTGGTCGTACGCATTGCGTGTATGTTTCTTGTACAATCAAAATCGGGGGAATCAAAGATTAGCTAGAAATTTCTCTATCACACCCTAGGGAATTTTATAATAAACGTTTTTAGTAGGTTTACTAGGTTGAGGGACAAATCTTGGTGTTTCTGGTGGAGGTGAAGATACCCTGAACAAGCCCCTCAAATGATTACTTTCCATAGTGACAAGTAACAGTGAATTTCAGCATGTAATATAAATTTTCCCTTACCGAAGGCACTTCACTCCTTGACAACGGCGCCGGAAAAGAGTATTTCTTACCCACAAGTATATGGGGTCAATCATATTCCTTTCAATAAGTAAGAGTGTCACACGAAACGAGGAGCGGAAGGAAATTACAAGAGGTTTTCAGTAAGGTAATTTCTGCAAGCACTGAAATAGCGGTAACAAGTTGTTTGATAGCAAGATAATTGTAACAAGTGACAAGTAGGAATAGTAACAATAGGTGCAGCAAGGTATCCCAATCCTTTTGTGGCAAAGTACATGACATAAAATTTTCTTATAATAGGAAAAGTGTTCATGATGGCACGCGGGAATTTCATCTAGTCACTTTTTCCATGTTGGGTTAATTCGTGTTCGGTATTATGATAATTTGATATGTGTGTGGACCGGTGCTTGGGTGTTGTTCTTATTTGAACAAACCTCCCACTTATTATTAACCCTCCAACAAGCATCCGCAACTACAAGAAAAGTATCAAGAATAAATTCTAACCATATCATTAAACATAGGGATCCAAATCAGCCCTTACGAAGTAGTGCATAGACTGGGGTTTAAGTTTATGTCACTCTCGCAACCCACCCTCTAATTGCTACTCCACAGTGCATTCTCTTAGGCCCAAAGATGGTGAAGTGTTATGTAGTCGACATTCACATAACACCACTAAGGGAATCACAACATTCATATCATCAAAATATTAAACAAATATCAACTTCACATGACAACTTGCAACATGATTTCTCCAGTAGTCTCAATAACAAAAGTAACTACTCACAAGTGATAAACATGTTCATGATTAGAGAGGTATAAAATAGCATAATGGATGTGAAAATATGATCTTACACCAAATAAACCATAAAGCATCAACTACAAGATGTAATCAACACTACTAATCACGCCCCACGTACCAATCTGAGGTTCTAGTGCAAGATAGAGTACAAGAGATGAACTAGGGTTTTGAGAGGAGATGATGCTAATGAAGATGTTGATGAAGATTGGCCTCCCCAAGATGAGAGGGTTGTTGGTGAGGACGATGTCCTCTATTTCCCCCTTCGGGAGGGAAGTTCCTCCGGCGGAATCGCTCCACTGAAGAGAAAAAGTGCTCTTGCACAGGTTATGCCTCGAGACAGTGGCGCTTCATCCCGAAATTCCTCCTATTAAATATTTCACGGTAAAATTGATTTTATACCAGAGGTGGGCTAGGGGGGCACAAGACATGAGGCCACACAAGGGGAGCCTGGCGTGCCCTGTTGTCTAATGGGCGCGTGGTAGCCCCCTCCGGTACTTCTTCGCTCAAGTATTTCTTATTAATTATAAAATAAATCTTCGTAAATTTTCAGTCCAATTGGAGATGTGCATAATAGGTATCTCTGATGTAGCTTTTTTAGGTCTAGAATTTCATATGTCGGCATTCTCCCACTTGATTTAAACCTTCCATATTATGAGAGAAAAGGCATTATAATTACTCCACCAATTGGATAGGAACAAAAAATGATGCAAAATGGACGTATCAACCGTCTCCTTTTATTCTTGCTTTTCCTACCATTGGCTCTGAATGACCCGCGACCCGAACGGGTCGCAACTATTTGCGGGTTTGCAGAACTACATCCAGCCGGCGGTCGACGGGGAGGACTCAAACACCAAGGAGCTGGAGCACCACGAGTATGTGGAGCCTGCGAGCGACGAGCCCGTGGATGATGAGCCGGCGGGCGACCCTGTCGACGGACAAGGAGCCGGTGGGCGTGGAGTCGAAGGGTAAGGAAACCCCCCGTGGAGGATCGGGAGCCGGTGACCCCAAGCCAGTCGGTAAGTTTGTAGGATTGGAAGTATATCTAGATGGGGGTGATTAGACTACTTAACAAGATAAAAACTTTGCCTTTTCCCAATTTTAGTTGTGGGCCAGTTTTAGCAATTATGGCAAGTCGAGTACACCCTACACATGTAGTTCTAAGAGTATAGCATCAGAATGTAAAACATGCAGGTGTAAACTAAAGGAGTAAGGTAGGGAGATCAAATGCATGAGGTTGACACGACGATTTTTGGCAGGGTTCCCATAGGTGCCGCTATCGTACGTCCATGTTAGTGCAGACTTCAACCCACACAGGGTAACAGTTGCGCGAGTCCACGGAGGGCTCCACCCACAAGGGGTCCACGAAGAAGCGGTCTTGTATATTCCACCACGGCTTCCGCCCACGAAGGACTGGCCTTACTCATTGTAGATCTTCACGAAGTAGGGGATATCCTTGTCCTTACAAACACCTTGGTTCAACTCCACAACACTAAGTAGGAGGCTCCCAAGCGACACCTAACCAATCTAGGAGGCACCACCCTCCAAAAGGTAATAGATGTGGTAGAACGTTGAACTCCTTTCTCTTGTGCTTCTAAAGATAGTCTCCTCAACACACAATCACTATCTCACAGAATAGCCATGGGTATGAGAGGTTGATTTGGTGGAAAGCAGCTTGTGGAGGCTAGAGATAAAGTTTCAAATGATTGGATTGGAATATCTTGGTCTCAACACATAAGTAGGTGGCTCTCTTTCAGAAAAATGGATCTAGCAATGAAGTGTGTGTTTTGAGTGCTTCTCCCTCGAATGAGAGATGGGTGGAGGGGTATATATAGGCAGTCCCCAAAATCCAACCGTTACACTTAATATGACCAACTCGGTGACACCAAATTCATGAACTCGATGGTACCGACTTGCACTAAAGGCATCAACTTTTGAATCTCGGTGGAACCGATACACACAACTCGGTGACACCGAAAAGGTGGCTAACAGTCAGATGACACAACTTTGTGGAACCAATACCCAAACTTAGAAATTCCGATTTTGTGTACAGAGGCAATAGGAAGTTGGTCCCCTAAACTCGGTAGCACCGACATGATTTCGGTTGCACCAATTTGGTGCCTTTGTCTAGGGTTCTTTTTGAGATGAAAATCGTAGGGCCGAATTGAGAAAGTTAGTGGCACCGATTTTGTGTATGAGGCTTTGGACATAATGGTTTTGTGGGAAAATGACTGAGTATGTTTGGTGGCTATCTCTAAGCAGTTGAGCAACCAGTTCATTTTAATACCTCACCCCCTTTTAATAGTATTGGCTTTCCTATGGACTCCAAAGTGATTTCTCATGAATATAAATGAAGAGTCTTCTAGCTTGAAGCTTGGGCCAATCTTATTCCTTTCTTGCATCAAGGGGCATCTCCACATAAGCCTTTAGCTAGTGCATCTTTTGCACTTTTCTGAAATATACTTGGATAAACATATTAGTCCAATGATGCATATGTAGTGATCAATTATTAAAACCACCCTAGGGAGCAATTATGCCTTCAGAGTTTCCCTCTCCTCAACACTTACGAGACTGGATGGACAATGATGATGCTAATGTTGAAGAAGTCCACGAGGCAATGGCCGCAAAGGCCATGGAGGAGGACGCCCCTAGGCAGGGGGGCGGACCCGGCAGGGGGGCCCCAAACCAGCGCCCGAGGGTTCAGCGGTGGTTGAGCGTGCGAAAGCAAAGTGGGCGGCCTCTCCTAGGCTGGCAACTAAGCAAACGGTCGAGACGTAGCCGGACGGCGACCGCGCAGGAAGCGGGAAGAAAGCGCGTGTCGCCCCCTTGAGGCGGGTGCCATGGCGCGCGATCCCTACTATCGTTGGGTAGGCCATCTCTTGTTGATCTTCTAGATTTCATTCTTTCTTTTCTTTGCTTCTTTCTCATCCTACCTTTTTCGTCGTGCAGGGTCCCTGCACCCTAGGGGCGGCGGCCAAGGCGGGGGATCCGTCGGTGGCACACGCAATCTGCCAGGGGGAGGCATGAGTGCCATGGAGTTGCAGAAATGTGGCGCGTGGCGGGAACAGGAGACCGCTAAGAGGGTATGGTCGGAGGATCGGCGCCGCGGGTGGGAGGACGCGGCGAGGAGGTGCGGAGCCACGATAGACAGCTTCGAAAGAGCGTACGACTGGGCGTCGTGGGGGAATGCCCCAGCCATGTCGTCCTCGGATGCATGAGGGCGAGCTCAGGCTGACGCCCGTGCCATGACAAAGAGGCGCACCCCGTCCATGGACATGAGAGACGTACAGGGCCCTTGATGCCCGAGGGTGACCGTGCGGAGGACCCCGATGCTGGGCAGTGTGACAACGAGGCTGAAAGGGCGGATTTCGAGGCGGTGGTGATGCCCGAGACGTCGCGGTGATAGAGCCACTGGTGGCTGCTCCGGCCGACTCCATGTCGAGACCGCCGAAACCTAGCGTCGGGACATCGAGCGGCACACCGATGTCCGGCACCAGGCCCCTTGTGGTGGTGCCGGGGCGGTCGACTCAGAGCGGAGACAGAGCCGGCTCCCGGGCCGAGCCGCAGGAGTCGTGGCCAGTGGCGAGCGACGCCACCAGTGGGAGTGCCGCCAGCATAGTGGCGGCAGCAATGCATGCAGTCTAGTCCGAGTTTGCCGACTGCCGGGCGCATGCGAAGCTGGATGCAAAGAGGGCGTTGGGCCAGCTGACTCACCTGGGGCAGTCTGTCGTGGTAAGTACTAAGACTTGTTTTTTATTTTTTTCTCTTTCTGCTTCTTCGTTGCTTTCTAGTGGGGGCACACTAGCGCACACACTAGGTGTAGCCGCCGAGACTCGGGACAGCTGCAAGGCAGTCACGTAGAGTCTTTAGGTGGCACCTTTTTCTTTGTTGCATTCTAGGGGGGGGGCTAGCGCACCCACTCGGTGTAGCCCTCGAGACTCGGGTCGGCTGCCAGGCAGTCGGGTCGAGTCTTTAAGCGGTGCTTCTCATTACCTTGTCGTCTGCACGGTCTGCATGACCGTTGGGTGATTGCCTACAACAAGCTTGTTGCCCTAAATCGGCGGGTTGAGGGCCAGCTAGCCGCCGCGGAGGCAGACTTGCAGCGGGCACATGGTAAGTGTCCACTTGTGCTTGCTTTTCCTTTCGGGAAACGGATAGTGAATGTGGCCTTGTGCAGGCTCGACCCTTGAGGCGGAGAACCTTAGACACATGTTGGCGACATCCGGACAACAGCATGACTATCTGTCAGTGGAGTGCAGTCGGCTGCGCGAAGAGGCGACCTGCCGGTTGGAGGAGAAGCGGGCGCTCGAGACGGCCCACCAAGCGGAGCTAGATTGCCTCGACTGAGTCCACCACTAGGCGTCAGCGGACAAGGAGGTGGTGTTGGAGAAGACTCTCGAGGAGGCATGCGCGGCAAGGGAGGGGTACGAGAAGCGAGCATGTGCCTAGTCCGTGAAGGAGCACGGCATGTTGCAGGATGCGCACGAGATCGACCGGCTGCTCCCCAGTTAGTTCTTCTTTCTTCTTTGTGTTTTCCTTTGTTTTTTGGGAGCTTTGGCCGCCTGCTCATACTTCCTTCTTTCTTCGTCCTCCAGGGGTCATTCCCCAGACCCAGGAGCTTGCGGACGCGGCCGTGGAGGCCCATCGAGAGGAGCAGCGTGCTGAGGGGTTCCACACCAGGCCGCTCGCCAGCAGGACCATGAAAGAGGTTGGGATTGGCGCCCGGGCCTGTCTGAACCTGGTGGTGACCGTTATGCACCGGCTCCAGAAATCCGACCTGAGCCTGGTCCAGACCTCTGGCCAGGCGCGGTGCGACCTAAGACTGTGAGTCGGTTGGCCAAGTGGTTGGAGGTTGGGCCGGTGCGCGTTAATGCTTGGAGGGACTCGGTCGCGTGAGCCTCGGCACAGATGGCGCTTAGATTTGTCATATCTTGGCATCCAGGCCTGGACCTAGGTGTTACTGGCCACCTGCCGGGACGACACGAAGGCGAAGATGGCGGCGACCATTGAGCCTCGAGCATCTCGGGCGAGCGACCTCGCGTTTTACGCCGAGTGGGAAGTGTATGTCCCAGAGTTGGCCGCTGACGGGGCGCTGCTCCCGGAAGACGACTATGTGCTGGACCTTGATGACCCGAAGGGTAGCTCCAACGAGACGAACGGCGAGGAGACGGGCTAAAGTGTTGGCGCATATGTCGATGCCGAGGAGGCGGACGTCGGTGTTACGGTCGGAGCAGACCGTGCGTCCACCACCTAGAGCCATCTCTTTTGATGCTTTTAGTTAGTAGTACTAGTATTCACCCACTCGGTCTGTAAAATTCGTTTTGTAGCAAACTTCACGGACATGTGCATATTGCGTTATTGTAATATATGCATGCATTTTGCTTGAACAACCTTTGCATGCCAACTCGCCTGTTGCTTTTGTCCCCTTATCTTTTTTCCTGTGCCCTTCCTCCTCCAGCTTTGGTCCCGCTGACCGGACAGCCGGAGCCGGTCCATGACTGGGACAGGCCCTCGGCCTTCGAGGAAAGGGGTGCAGTACTTGGGATTGGGAGACTCGAGCTAGGGAGCATGAAAAAAGCTGGCTGGAGAGGACCGAGAGAGCCCGAGCCGGCTGGCCTCCCTTAGGTGTTTTTTGTGTGCGAGTACTTTCGACCTCCGGCTCTTGCCAGCCGGACAGCCGGGAGTCGGTCTCTAGCTGGAGCGAAGAGTGGGTTTTGGCGTTTCACACACTACATGGCCCCTTTTAGGAGGACTTAGCCCGGACTGACCGGCTGTCCCCCGGGTCCGGGGAGCCGGACCCGAGGGCCAGAAACAAAAGATAGAAATGCGCTCGAGAGAGACAATGAAAATGTATCCCCCAAGTCTGGCTCAGGGTACCTGCTGCATTCATAAATCCTGAAAGATGGGGGAATACATACACATGCCGGTTCAGCTGTAAAACGGGTGGAGGATTGTCACGTTCCATGGGCGCTCCTTTTCCTCGCCGGAGGCATCTCTCTTGCACTTTTGTGGCTTATGGGCATCTATGAGGTAGTACGTGTTGTTATGCAGCGCCCTGCTGACAATGAAGGGTCCTTCCCACGCGAAAGACAGATTGTGATGGTCGGTTGTCTGTTGGACCCGCCGGAGCACTAGGTCGCCCTCACAGAAAGCGAGGGGTGGAATCCTCTTGTTGTGGTAATGCCATGGCTTCTGTTGGTAAATGGACGTCCGGCTCAAGGCCAGAAGGTGTGCTTCCTCAAGCAAGTCGATGATGTCTTCCCTCGCTTCCTTGGCTTCCACCTCCGTGTAGAGCGTCACGCGAGGCGAGTCAAACTTGATGTCTGTGGGGATGACCGCCTCGGACCAGTAGAACAGGAAGAATGGCGTGAAGCCGGTCGATTGGTTGGGTCTGGTCGGAAGGTCCCATATCATGGCCAGCAGCTTGTCGATCCAGTAGTACGCCGAGCACACCAGTGGCTCGACCACATGGGGCTTGATGACGTCCAGGATGAGGTCATTGGCCCGCTCCACCTAGCTGTTTGACTGAGGGTGGGCCATCGACGCAAGGTCGAGACGGATGCCCTGGGCAAAGTAGAAGTGGGCCAATGTGCCCTTGGCAAAGTTGGTGCCATTGTCAGTGATGATGCTGTGAGGAACGCCGTAGCGGAAGGTGATGTTGTTGATCAATGTGATGGCCCTAGGGCCATCCAGCTTCTTGATCGACCTCCCCTCGATGCACTTTGTGAACTTGTCGACGGCCACCAGAAGATGTGTCATGCCGCCTCGTGTCGTCCTGAAGGGCCACGAGCCCCCATACAACGAAGGGCCATGAGATGGGGTTGGTCTGCAATGCCGCCGCGTGAAGATGGCTTTGGTTACTGAAGCGTGGGCACCCCTCGCGCTTGTCCACCAGGGCCTTGGCGTCATCCAGCACTCTCGGCCAATAGAAGCCATGGCGGAACGCCTTGGCCACCAGGGACCTCGAGGCGGCGTGGTGCCGCACCCGCCCTAGTGGATGTCCTTCAGGATCTCATATCCTCTCTCCGCCACCATGCAGCGCTGGTAGATGCCCGCCAAGCTGCACTTGACAAGCTCGTAGTTGATGATGGCGTGGGAGGGGGCCCTGTGTTTCACTTGTCATGCCTTGGCCTCCTCGAGCAGGAGCTCCTCACGCACGAGGAAAGCAGGGATGGTCTAAGCCAAGGATGGCGCGGAGACCGCTGCTAGAGCCGGTCCCTGCTCGGAGCCGGTCGATACTTGGTTCAGGCCAGCAACCCCGGGGTCAGGGCTGGCCGGCAGCGCTTCTCTAGTGGTGAGGATGGCATCGGAGTCGGAGTCGATCGTGACGGGAGCCGGTGGCGGAGTCCCGGCATCGGGGCGTTCAACGGGGGAGTCAGCCTTGGTCGAGCCGGAGTTGGGCATCATCGAGGGAGTCCTCGAGCCGCAGGGCACGCTGACGGAGTTCGTCGGGACGAAGATGGACTCCCACTCAGGAGACAACTTGATCGACAGCTTGAGTAGCCGCTCGAGGGAGACCCCAGCTGGGATGGCCTGCCGGGTGGAGCCGATCTTGGCCAGCGTGTCGGCAGCCTCATTGTCTGCCCATGGGACTTAATGCAACTCACAACCATCGTAGGAGATGAAATCTATTGTATGATGAAGTGATAGCTCGCCATGTTGGCGCCCCACGCATCACATTTTCCCGAGACCTACTGCACCATGAGGTCCGAGTGGCCAAAGCATATGATGCCGTGGATGCCGATTTCTTGGGCGAATCGGAGGCCATGGATGAGCGCCTGTACCCGGCCATGTTGTTGGAAGCGGCGAAGTGGATTTGCAATGGATACCTGAGCTGGTCCCCCCTGGGGGAGTACAGGTCGGTGTCGGGCCCCATTTCGGTGCCCAACTTCGAGCCATTGAAGTATATGCGCCAGTGCGTCGAGTCAGGGGAGGCAGCACGTACAGGGTCTACGCCCAGTCGACGAGGAAGTTGGTCAGCGTCTGATAATTGATGGCCATGCGGGGATCGTAGCGGATGTCGTGATCGGCCATGGCGATGGCCCACTTAGTGATCCGGCCAGTGGTGTCCCGGTTGCCCATGATCTATGAAAGTGGAGTGGTGCTCACCATGGTGATGGTGTGCTCCTGGAAGTACTGCTTCAGCTTCATGGCGGCGAAGTGTATGCCGTAGCACATCTTCTGGTAGTGGGGGTAGTTCTACTTCAAGTTGGAGAGGACCTCCCTGAAATAGTAGACACGACGCTGCACTAGCAACACCCTTCCCTCCCCTGACTGCTTCACGGCCAGGATGATGCTCACCACACAGGTGGTGGCCGCGATGTAGGCAAGGATGAGCTCCTTCTCGGCATGGTGGAGAGCACACGCTTGATGTTATGGAAAGCTTCGTCGGCCTAGTCAGTCCACTCGAAGGGTGTCGTCTTCTTCATGAGATGGTAGAGGGGCAAGGCCTTATTATCCAGCCGGCAAACGAACCGGCTGAGAGAGACAAGGCCGTCGGCAAACTTCTGGACGTCGTGCAGCTTGGCCGGCTTGGACATGTGCTCGATGGCCTTGATCTTCTCCCGGTCGGCTTCGATTCCGCGGTCAGAAACGAAGAAACCAAGGAGCTGGCCAGCTGGAACACCGAACACGCACTTCTCTGGGTTGAGCGAGATCTTGTACTTGCACAGGTTGGTGAAGGTCTCCCGGAGATCTTCGAGAAGGCTGAAGTGCTTCTTGGTCTTGACGACGATGTCATCCATGTACACGTGCATGTTCCTACTGATATGGGATAGGAGGCACTTCTGCATGCAGCGCTGAAAGGTGGCGTTGGCGTTCTTCATGCCGAACGATATGATAACATAGCAGTAGGCCCCGAAGGGGGTGATGGAGAAGGTCTTGAGCCAGTCGTCCGGGTCAAGCTTGATCTAGTGGTAGCGAGGGTATGCATCGAGGAAGGACAGCAAGTTGCAGCCAGTGGTAGAATCGATCACCTGATCGATCCTAGGCAGGGCAAATGGATCCTTGGGGCATGCCTTGTTGAGGCTAGTGTAGTTGATGCACATGTGTCAGGTCTGGTTCTTCTTCAGCACCAGGAGTGGGTTTGCCAGCCAGTCCCGGTGGAACAACTCCATGATGAACCCGGATGCAAGGAGTCGGGTGATCTCTTCACCGAAAATGCACTCCTTCTTTTCTGAGAAACGACGGAGGGGTTGTTTGACCGGCTTTACCTCGGCTGGGATGTGGAGCTTGTGCTCGACGAACTTCCTCGGTACACTCGGCATGTCTTGGGGAGACCATGCGAAGATGTCCCAATTCTCCCGGAGGAAGTCCATGAGCTCACCTTCCTATTTGCTGCTGAGGCCGGTGCCGATGGTGACACACTTCTTGGGGTTCGCTGGGTCGAGAGGCACCTGTTTGGTGTCCTTGGATGGCATGAAGGTCGCCTCGTTAGGCGACTGGCGAGGCGAAGCCGACATGACCGGCTGTCCCGCAGCTTGAGCCACGAGTTGGTGGAGCTCGCACTGCTCCTCGGTGATGACCATGGACTCCTCCAGCCGGCTGCCTGCTTGGGCACACTCGATGGACTTCTTGTAGTCCCTGTCTATGGTGATGATGCCCTTGGGACCCGGCATCTTCATGTTGAGGTAGCCGTAGTGGGGGATCGCCATGAACTTGGCCAGAGCCGGACGACCAAGGAGCGTGCGGTAGGGGCTGCTCAGGTCCACCACACCGGCTCACGCCGGAAGTGGATCTTAGTGCCGAAGAGGACGTCGAGACGGATCTTGCCGATGGAGGAGCAATACTGCCCCGGCATGATACCATGGAAGACCGTCTGAGTCGGCTTCAGGTGGGTCTCCTTGAGACCAAGCTTGAGCAGGTTGTCATGGTAGAGAATGTTCATGTTTCTGCCGTTGTCGACAAGTACCCGTAAGAATTGCCAGGTAAGCTTCTCGGACGCGATGGTGGTATCGAGGACGAGGGGATAGATGGCTAGCTTCTACATCATAGCCGGTTGGTCCGCCCAACTCCACGTGATGCGCTTCTCAGACCAATGCATGTATTGAGGGATGGAGAGTACCGTGGCGTTCACCTCGTGCCGACACTTGTGCTCGGCGTTCTTGTCGTTGTCCTTGCAGGTGAAGATGACATATGCTCCATCCTACTCGAGGAAGAAATCTACGTGCCGGCCATCATTGGGAGGCAAAGCCGGCGTCGCCGGAGGTGCTGAAACCGAAGCCTCCTGACCGAAGGGGGAGGAACTAGAAGGCCCTCACCTCGAGTCAGCTATTGGGAGAAGCTGCACTGGCGGTGGGTGGGTGTGGCTGGTTTCGCACCGCTATAAATCTTGCACGATGCGTCAAGCATTTGCTCGAAGGTGAGCTTGGTCCGCCACGGGGACTTGTCGGTGCATTGTCGTTGGGTTGCGTACTGGCCGGCTGACTTCTCTTCTTTCGTGGTCGCCACCAGCCAGTTGTTATAGCGCGGGTCTAGCTGGTCTTGCTAGCGCTTGCCATTGGGGTCATTGTTCAATCGGGGCCGGCTGCCACCGACCAGCTTCTAGGCGGCCGGGCAAGCCGGCACAGCCTTGCCGGTTGCATCGAGTTTGACGCGCATGGTGGAGTCGACGTGGCATACTTGTCCGCCCTGATCATGAGGTCCGCCAAGGAGGCCGGCTCGGAGAACATGAGCTTGTGCTTGAGTAGGGTGCTGTCACGGCGGCCCCCGCAGAAGTACTGGATCGCTTGGACCTCGTGCACTCCTTCGCAGGAGTTGTACAGCTCGGTCCAGTGCGTGAGGTAGTCGTGCAGGGATTCATCCAGGCCTTGAGCACACATGGCCAGCTCGCGGGGATGACCCGGACACTTGTAGGTGTTTGTGAACTTGCACACGAACGCCTCTTCGAATTCGGTCCACGTGTTGATGTTGCCGGCCAACGGTCTGTTGAGCCATGTCCGGGCCGAGCCGAGCAGCTTGAGTGGGACGTAGCGCACCACCATGCGTTTGTTGCACCTAGTGATGCCGACTACGGTGGTGTAGTCGACCAACTAGTCCCCCGACTTGGCGGGGCCATTGTACTTGGGGCTATTGTGTGGCAGTGTGAAGCCGGAGGGGAATGGCTCGTTGCGGATGCGTGGGCTGAAGCAGGTCGAGCTGATCGGCCCTTCCTGCTCCAGGAGGTTGAACTCGGCGAGCGGGTCAACGCGGCGGTGAGCGACGTTCTTGTCTTGGACGTGGGGCCCGGCCAGGCGGAGAGCTCAGGCCATACCGTCAGGCCGACTATAGAAGACGTGTCCTGTCGTGGGGCGTGCATGTCCGTTTGTAGCCGAAAAGTTTCTTGCCGGTTGTTCCACGCGCTGGTGATTGTCGGCTAATCGTCAAGGCGTCGGGGACGCTCATCTTGGCCCCGGCTACTGTGGAGGCTAGAACCACGGGGGGGGGGGGGAGGATGCCAGTTGTGTTGCCCGAGCCCCGTCGTTGCCACGAATGTGCGGGGGCATAGAGCCGGCCTGGACCAGCTAAAATTTTGCTTGGAGGGTGTTGGCGGTGTCGATGAGCTCACGGACGCGCTGCTCCTGTAGTGTGCGCTCCTCGCCATCCAAGTTGGCCAGGTCGGCCATGGCGGCGGCGTCCTTTAGGTTGGTCACGGGCGCGCTGTAGGTGGGAAAGTTTCCGAGAATGTCAGCGACAGCGCGGCCGCGCTGACGCACCTCACCACGCAGGCTCGGCTCGGTGCCAGCCGGGATGAGGCCGTAGACAGTCTTGTACTGGCGCTGCATGGACTCCATCTAGTGTTGCACGGTGGCGAGGGCAGTAGCCTGAGCGAACAGCTGCTTGCAGGCCGCCTCAAGATCAATCGTGGCAGCGGTCGGGTTGTCGGATGGCATGATCGGGGTTCGCATTCCCTCCAAGGTGGCGTGCAGGGGGTCGGACGGGCCGACGCGGGCCGCAGACGTGACCGCTACTACTTCGGCCCTGGCATGCTCCGAGATGGAGGAGCACAGAGTGACCATCACCTGATGGAGTCCGTGCAGCATGAGTACAGCACCCTCTACATCTAATGTGGTCTTGTCGCTGGTGAAGACGCAGAGGTGAATACGTAGAGGTGATGCACTCGGACGGAGTCACGAGGTGTCCTGACCGGAGTGTGTCTCCGCTGACGCCGCGCACGGCCCCATAGTGGGCGCCAACTGTCGTCGTTTTGTCACAACAGATGCCATGGGGCTTCTTATATCGAGTTGTTGGGGCCAATGTGCGTCGACGGACTCCAGGAACGGGAATGGGAACAAGCGGTGGTGACACGCGATGTACCCAGGTTTGGGGCCCTCCCACGGGAGGTAACACCCCTAATCATGTCGAGGTTGTTATGTGGTAGATGAGGGCTACAATGGTGCTCCTTGAGCTGTGTTCTAGAGGAGGAAGAAGGAGGTGGCTTGCTCTCCTTGCCTCTCTAGTGGGTGAATGGGTGCGAGTGTGTGTGAATGATCTCCGACCCCGTTGCATGGGGAGGGTCGGGGGGCTTTATAGGCCAGCCTCCCCGGCTTACAATATAAATGGTTCGCGCGGCGTGGGGCTTGGGTGGTGGCCTCTATGGTAGGTTGGAGGGTCCCACCTCTGGTGCGGTCTTGTCATTGGTAGGGCCCACCCGATATGGGGTCTCGACGAAGTGGCTCCTCTTAAAGCCTCTGTTGCTCCTGCGTGTGGCTGGTGCTACGGTCGACTCCCCTGCCACCATGTGTGAGGGGTGGCAGGGAGTAGGTGATGATGAGCACTGAGTAGACCGAGTACTGCCTCGCCCGGCCGCAGTCGATAGAGGTCGGCGGTACGGCCAGCTCCATTGTAGCCATGCACGTACGGTGCCATTGAGTGGACGGTATTGCGTCGCGTCTCATCGGAGGCGATGAGTCTTGTCGTATGGGCCGATGACTGGTAGGAACGGGGCCGTCGGCTGGCGGGTCGCCTAGAGCCGGTGGGATGATGGTCCAATCGCGAGGCGGCCGAGCCGGCCCGAGCCGGCCCCGACCTTTTTTTAAACGGGTATGAAGGGAGATGAGGCTACCACGGGGTTATCCACCCGACAGTTATATTATCATCTTAAGATACTTTTTGGGTCATATTGCAACAATTTATATTATTTTTGAGTACTAACCTATTAATCGAGTGCCTAGTGTTGATTTCTATATTTTGCGTGTTTTTTTGTTTTTCAGGTTTTCAATACCAAACGAAGTCCAATTGCCACGAAACGTTTTGAAGATTTTTGTGGACCAAAAGAAGACCTGGAAGCTTCGGGAGGAAACTTGAAGCCTCATGAGAAGCCCACAAGGCAACAGGGCGCTGCGAGGGGGTGGTAGCGACGTGATGCCATGTCGCCTCCCTATGCCCCCTTGATACGTCTCAAACATATCTATAATTTTTGATGGTTTCACGCCGTTATCTTGTCATCTTTGGATGTTTTATGTACCTTTTATATCTTTTTTGGGACTAACTTATTAATTCAGTGCCAAGTGCGAGTTCCTGTTTTTTCTGTGTTTTTTACTCTTTTCAGATCTGATTTTGAACGGAGTCCAAACGGAATAAAAACCCCAAACTGATTTTTTCCCGAACGGAAGAAGATCAGGGGGCCTCTGGGCCGAGCCAGGTGAGCTCCAGGGAGCCCACAAGCTCCCACTCCGCCACCAGGGGGAGGCGGCGGCGTTAGGGCTGGTCGCCTCCCTGGCCGCCCCCTACCTAGATCCTTGGCCTATATATTCCCAAAAATTCAGCAAAAAATCAGGGGAGCCTCGAAAATACTTTCCCGTTGCCGCAAGCTTCCGTTTCCGCGAGATCTCATCTGGAGACCCTTCCCGGCGCCCTGCCGGAGGGGACTTTGGAGTTGGAGGGCTTCTTCATCATCATCATCTCCCCTCCAATGACTCGTGAGTAGTTCACTTCAGACCTACGGGTCCATAGTTAGTAGCTAGATGGCTTCTTCTCTCTCTTGGATCTTCAATACAAAGTTCTCCATGATCTTCATGGAGATCTATCCGATGTAATCTTGTTTGGCGGTGTGTTTGTCGAGATCCGATGAATTGTGGATTTGTGATCAGATTATCTATGATATATATTTGAGTCTTTGCTGATTTCTTATATGCATCATTTGATATCCTTGTAAGTCTCTCCGAGTCTTGGGTATTGTTTGGCCAACTAGATCTATGATTCTTGCAATGGGAGAAGTACCTGGTTTTGGGTTCTACCATGTGGTGACCTTTCCCAGTGACAGTAGGGGCAGCAAGGCACACATTAAGTAGTCGCCATCAAGGGTAACAAGATGGGCTCTGTCGTTGATATGAGATTGTTCGTCTACATCTTGTCATTTTGCTTAAGGCGTTACTGTGTTCTTTTGGACTTAATACACTAGATGCATGCTGGATAGCGGTCGACGTCTGGAGTAATAATAGTAGATGCAGAAAGTATCGGTCTACTTGTTTTGGACGTGATGCCTATAGATATAATCATTTCCATAGATATCGTCACGACTTTGCGCGGTTCTATCAATTGCTCGACAGTAATTTGTTCACCCACCGTCTACTTGCTTTCATGAGAGAAGCCACTAGTAAACACTACGGCCCACGGGTCTATTCACATCCATCGTTTACACCTCCACTTTTACTTTGCTTTGTTACTTTGTTGCTTTCAGTTCTCACTTGGCAAACAATCTATAAGGGATTGACAACCCCTTCATAGCGTTGGGAGCAAGTTTTTGTGTTTGTGCACGCTCTTGTGATACTCCACCACTGGATCGATACCTTGGTTCTCAAACTAAGGGAAATACTTACCACCGCTGTGCTACATCACCCTTTCCGCTTGGAGGGAACACCAACGCAAGGCTCCAAGGCCACGGGGGAAATCCTTTGCATATTTGCCTAGGAAGTCCCTTAAGGCGTAGCCGTAGCAGAAGGATTCCTAGTGCCGTTGCTGAGGATATCAAGCAACACTCCTATTTCTGGCGCCGTTGGAAGGTCTTTTGTTGTAGTAGCACAAGTATTTCTCACGCCGTTGCCGGGGAGGAGAGATCAAGATCTATCCAAGTAGGTCTCACAAACTCAGCTCCTGCATTTACTTTTGTTGCGAGTTGCCTCTCGTTTTCCTCTCCCCCACTTCACATTTGCCGTTTTCATTTGCCTTTCTCCTTTGCCTTTTTCGTTCGCCATTTTCTCTCGCTTGCTTTCTACTCGCTTGTGTGCTTTATGCCTTCATTATGCTTGCATCTTCGCTTGCTAAAAATCTATTGATATGGATCCTCATCCACTAGCTAATCTCTTTAAGAGACCCACTTATGTGAAATGAATTGCTAGTGAGTTGAGTGCACTTGACTATCTTTATGGAGTTTTGCTTGAGATGCGTGAATCTAAAAATTGTGAGGAAGAAATTTATGAAGAGAATCATGAGGGCACCTTGGATGAAAAGCATGATTGCAATGGTTTCACTATAAATTCTATTAGTGACAATCATGCTAAAAATATGCAAAACCCTAAGCTTGGGGATGTTAGTTTTGCTATGTCCCCTACTTGTTGCAATAATCATGATTGGGGTGATGATCTTTATTATGATCTTGAAAATTTGTTTAAACCTCATGATGAATATGATATTTGCAATAATATTGAAAGTGGGTTTGGAGAAGTCATGACTTTCGTTGATGATAATCCCACTATTTTTCAAGAGCATCAACTATGCATGCATGTGGATCATGAAAACAATATCCTATGTGATAGTTACATTGTTGAATTCGAATATGATCCCACATGTAATTATTATGAGAGAGGAAAATATGGTGGTAGAAACTTTCATGCCACTAAATCACCTCTCGTTATGTTGAAATTGCTCGTCTCTTTCTTCGTCCTTGCATTTGGTAACTATTGGTTGCCTTGCCAATTTGTTTTCCTATAAAATTCCTATGCATAGGAAGTATGTTAGACTTAGATATGATTTACACATGCTTTATGATGCTCTCGTTGTGCTTCAATTCTTGTCTTTTGTGAGAGCATCATTGAATGCCTAGCTAAGGGCGTTAAACAAAAGCGCTTGTTGGGAGGCAACCCAACGAAGCTATCCTTTTTCTTTCTGTTTTGTGTTTTCCGCACCTTCATAATTCTGTTATGATTGTGTTTTTTGTGTTTCTTTTTGCGTTTGTGCCAAGCAAAACCGTTATGATTAGTCTTGGGATGATCGTTTGGTCATGCTGGAAAAGACAGAAACTTTCTGCTCAAGAAAAGAATTTTCATTTTTTTTCTGTAAGAGCTTTGAGTTGATTCTTTTTGTTGCTGATTTCTACGCAAATTCTTCAGACTGTCGCAATGTTTCAGAATTTTTGATGTACCATAGGTATACGAAATATACAGATTGCTACAGACTGGTCTGCTGTTAACAGATTCTGTTTTTTGTTGTGTTGGTTGCTTATTTTGATGAAACTATGGATAGTACCGGGGGGTATTAGCCATGGAAGATTGAAAATACAGTAACTCAACATCAGAACAAGTACAATTTAAGTGTGCTACAGTACCTAAGGAAGTGGTGGTTTGCTTTCTCATACTAATGTTATCACGAGTTTCTGTTTAAGTTTCGTGTTTTGAATTTTTCAAGTTTTGGGTGAAGTTCTTATGGACAAAAAGATAAAGAGTGGCCAGAGCTCAAGCTTGGGGATGCCCAAGGCACCCCAAGATATTCAAGGATGCCGTAAAACCCTAAGCTTGGGGATGCCCCGGGAAGGCATCGCCTCTTTCGTCTTCAATCCATCGGTACCGTTACTTGGGGCTATATTTTATTCACCACATGATATGTGTTTTTGCTTGGAGCGTCTTGTATTGTAGGAGTCTTTTATTTTTGTTGTGTCACAATCATCCTTGCAGCACACCTAGAGAGAGAGACATGCACTCACCGTTATTTCCTCGAGCTTCACTTATATCTTTTGGTAGACAATTCAGCTCACATGTGCTTCACTTATATCTTTTGAGCTAGATACTTTTGCTCTGTGTGCTTCACTTATATCTTTCAGAGCACAGCTGTGCATGGCTTGGTAGTTGATCTATGCTTTGAAAGTAGTCTCAAAAGGGGTAGTTATCCAAAGGGATACGAAAACTTCCACCTTCATGTGCATTGAATAGTTAGAGAAGTTTGATTCATCTCAATTAGTTTTGAGTTGTGGTTATGGTAATATTGACGTCATGCTAGTAAGGTGTTGTGGATCTAGAAATACTTGTGTTGAAGTTAGTGATTCCCGTAGCATGCACGTATGGTGAACCGCTATGTGATGAAATCTGAGCATCATTAGTATATTGATTGTCATCCTTTGCGTGGCGGTCGGGATCGCGTGATGGTTTGTACCTACCAACCCTTCCCCTAGGAGTATGCGTTGAATGCCTTGTTTCGATTACTAATAAAACTTTTGCAACAAGTATATGAGTTCTTCATGACTAATGTTGAGTCCATGGTTTAGATGCACTTTCACCTTCCACTATCACTATCTTCCTAGTGCCGTGCAACTTCCGCCGGTGCACAAAACCCACCATTAGCCTCCCTCAAAACAGCCACCATACCTACCTACTATGGCTTTTTCAAAGTCATTCCGAGATATATTGCCATGCAACTACCACCATGACATCTGCCACCACGTCTACATTGCCATTGCATGATCGTAATATAGCTAGCATGATGTTTCCATTGATGTCCATGCCATGCTAGATCTTTGCCATGGTACACTACCGAAGGCATTCCATATAGAGTCATAGTTGCTCTAAGTTTTGAGTTGAAAGTGTGATGATCATTATTAATGGAGCATTGTCCCATGTGAGGAAATAAAAGAGGCCAAAGAATCCCAACAAAATCAAAAAAGTCCAAAGAGCCCATCAAATGAAAAAATGAGAGAAAAAGAGAGAAGGGACAATGCTACCACTTTTTCCACACTTGTGCATATTAAGCACCATGATCTTCATGATTGAGAGTCTCTCGTTTTGTCACCACCATTTAGCTAGTGGGAAATTTTCATTATATAACTTGGCTTGTATATTCCAATGATAGGCTTCCTCAAAATTGCCTTAGGTCTTCGTGGGCAAGCAAGTTGGATGCACACCCACTAGTTTTCTTTAAGAGCTTTCACATACTCGTAGCTCTAGTGCATCATTTGTATGTCAATCCCTACTAATTTCACATTGATATCTATTGATGAGCATCTCCACAGCTCATTGATATGCCTAGTTAATGTGACTATCTTCTCCTTTTTTGTCTTGCAACCTCCACCACACTCCACACCATCTATAGTGCTATAACCATGGCTCACGCGCATGTATTGTGTGAGAGTTGAAAAGGTTTGAGAAAGTAAAGGTGTGAAACAATTACTTGGCCAATACCAGGGTTGTGCATGATTTAAATTCGTTGTGCAATGATGATAGAGCATAACCAGACTATATGCTTTTGTAGGGATAACTTTCTTTTGGCCTTGTTATTTTGAAAGTTCATGATTACCTTGCTAGTTTGCTTGAATTATTACTGTTTCCATGTCAATAGCAAACTATTGTTTTGAATCTAATGGATCTGAACATTCACGTCACATAAGTGGAATTACAAATGGCACCTATGCTAGGTAGCATGAAAGCATCAAAAATTCATTCGTTATGTAACATCCCAAATTTTGGAATGTTAAAATAATTATTAGATTGATTGTTTGTTTGTTTGAGTGGAATTTGAAACTTCTCAAAAAAATGAGAGGGAATAAAATGACTTTCCCAAAATTTTCTATTTTGAATCCCTTTTCAATTTCGAGTTTGAATATTTTCAAAACCCTTTGAAAAAAAATCAAACGAGAGGAGGAAAATGACACTCCAAAATCAAAAACAATGTCTTGATTCAAATTTTAAGTATTTGTAATTTATTTGAAATTCAAATTCCTTTTCATTTTAAAGTTATTGCAAAAAAATAATTTTTTTAAAAAGTATTTTTTTTGGTTTTGAAAATATGTTCATGTTTTAAAAAAAATTATTCTCAAAACTTCGATATATAATATGTCTATATAAGATGTTCTCTCTTTTTCATTTATACGTTTTTCTTCTTTGTTTTAAAAAAATTGTTCGTCCGTAAAAAAAAGAAAAAAAAACAAAGCGCTCCGCTGGCCAAAACAGCCCATGCGGCCGGCCGAATCACTTAGCCCATTCGGCACACTTCTCTTTCCCTCTTTTTTTCTAGTTTTCCTACAATACGTATATGTTTAGTCCCACATTGCCTATCTATTGACCATTAGACCTCCCTTCCACCTATAAATATAGACACATAGGATCATTCAAAAATCATCTATTTCGGGTTAAATCAATCTTTTGGTTTGACTAGGTTTATTAAATAAAAATATTCTTTTCTCTTCGGCAGGATTTCTCAAAGTCGTCTCCTCATTGGAATTAATTCTTACTCTCCATTCTAAAGGTATTTCTCTTCGTATTTTTTTTATACTCCCATAGTTTATTATTTCTAGACTAGTATTCCTACACTAGTATACGGTAGAGTAATTAGATATATTAATTAGTCTTCGTATTTACACATTAGTACTAGAATTCTTTTAGACATAGCACTTTTCTTCCGTAAAACAGCTTGGCCCTGATTTTTCAAATAGCCATAACTTTTTACTCGTTTATCCGAATTAGATGAAACCAACGCCTAGAGTTTCGTCTTGATCCCACCTATCCGGTGAACCTATCATATCAACTTTCTGAAATTTTCAAATTTCAAAATTTGTTCATATTCATATTCAAACTTGTTTTGATCATATCTTTTTATCCGTAGCTCCGTTTTAGATGAATTCAATTGCGCCGGATTCGTATCAAAGTAATCTTTCCGTTTGTATCATTAGTTTTAACTTTTCAACTTATAATTTTGATCAAATCAGATTTATCTATTAGTGCCCAAAAGTGTTCACATCGTTCTAAGCCGATTCAATGTTATATTGAAGTATTTGTATCTTTTGATCCGCTAGTTCGAATCTAGTAATTCTTTTTTCTACACGCTCATATTGATCTCCTATATCCAGTAGCATCATTAGTTTTGACCTTTGAACCTTACAAATTTGAGCGATTCAAATTTGTATTCGAACATTCATTTGATCTTATCTTGCAAATCGTACCACCTTTTCAATTGATTCCTTTTACCCCCTAAACACTCATGTCATATATTTTTGTACGTAACCATCGTACTTCAGTTCAACCTCTCTTGACATTTTTAATTCAAAATCAATTCATACTTCAATTTGCTATAACTTGCGTTATAGTGCTCCATTTCAAGAAATTCTTTCTACAAATAAATTCTTATGCCTTATACTATTTGTCAAAAAACATTCATGTTGTTCTCCCAATATTTTTGATCATATCCCATAGTGTATGCAAGTCGAGCTTATATAGAGATAGTTGCTCATCCTTTGACTCTTTTGAGTTGACCCCTTTCACCGTTCCTTTTACAACACCATAAGGCCCTAGTTTTTTTATTAAACCTTAGTACGTTGTTATTTTGCACCAGGACATGCTTTGTTCTTATGTTCTCTTGGTTCTTCCTTTTTGGCACGAATGTTTATTGAATGCTATTTGTTTACGATAGATTGCTCGGAGTGTGGCGAGTAGAATTATCAGGATTTTGAGAGCGACTATCTTCATCAAGTAATACCAGGCAAGTCATTTGATCATGTATCACCTATGTTTTATGCATCGTAGTTCTACCATCCTATGCCCAATTGCATGCTGAGTAGGTACTTGGAATTTATGGTTACATATTGTAGTATCATGTGGTAGGCACCCAACAACCCCGTTACTTGGCCCGGGACGACAAATTTCATATTGCTATGCTTGAGTAGACGATATTCTGGTTGAGAGTTTATCACGAGTGATGCGAGAATAATTTAATAACCAAGACCGGTTAAGTCAAGACTTTTCAAGACCTCGTGATGCAATGCAACTCTGGGTGAAGGACGGTTGATCGGCTCCTTGGAGAAACCAGTGGATGACCCGGGATGCTGGAGACGGCCATGACATCTTGCGGAAAGCTTCACCCAGGCTCAAAGAGACGGACGGATATTTTCAAGACCCAAGGCTTACCTGCACAGCCACAAGTCATTATGGGCTCTGGCTTGGTTGGAGAACGCGGCGACTCTGGACAGGCGGTGCTGGCAGATGTAGAAGAACGGTAGGATTGGATGGGCACCGACAGGGATTCAGAGGGACCCGTTGAAAGACCATGTTTTGATCATCCGGTCTTCAAACACCCTGAAGTGCGAGGACATACACGGAGGGGATCAAATCTTGTGGGGAACGTGTGAAAAACTCTGCAGAGTACTCAAACCTAATTGATTAGCCGTGTCCACTGTCATGGACAATCTGAGCCAAAGGAACTGAAGTTATCTCAAATTCTCAACACAAATAATAATATTGATGTGGGAATTATTGACAACTCGGGTACGAGAATTGGTTGGCGGAACCATCTCGTTAACAACCAACAATGTAGTAACATTTTGCTTTTAGCCCTCTCTTGATGTAGGAGAAAACTTGCTTTTCGCTAAAAACTTATAGACCCACCTACAATATATGCATATAGTATAGATGATTATTTTACCCCCTCTCATATGTGACTTGCCGGCATATTCAATATGCTGACCTACACGGCTGCAACGTCTTATGTTGCAGATATTTTTCTTCGACGAGTAAGAGTACGATTCAGGGTTACGGTCTACACTCAACTTGCCGTTGGTGTTTATTGGGACTCCACTCCCTTGATTGCTTCCGCTGAGATATTTAATGTATATATCAGTTTTACGCTATTTATATGTGATTGCACTTTGATATATACATTGATGTACTGTGTGTGTTAGCATACTGATCCAGGGATGGCACAGAAACACAGAGGCTTGACTCGTTTTGAGTCGGGTCGCAACAGAAATGGTATCAGAGCACATGTTGACTGTAGGATGTGACCCTAGAAACTGGAAATCTCTTAGGAAAGGATCTCTCTAAAGTTTTATTTCCAAGAACATTCTTTACCTCTCATCTCTTCTGACTTCATCAAATGTTCTCTCTCACTTCCAATAGTTAGACAATACCCTTACCCCTTTGACCTCATGAAGAATCAACGGAGTTCTACTTCAAAGTAAAGAGGATTTCATCATGCATTTGAAGAATTGAAGCTGCGCCAATTGAAGACTCTCAAGAGCCGAAGAATTCGAAGACCCTGAAGCGTTCGAATGTTTATATGACCATTAGAAGTCCAAACCCATGTTATATACCCACGTTAGATACGATGATTTGTGAGCCGTCATTGGTGTGTGTGTTTCGACAGCCATAAATAAAACCTATTCTCAAAAATATTGTTTGTATTGTGTGTATCTCCCTCTTTCCCTCTCTCTCTTACTCATCTCATCCCAAAAATGTTGGACCAAATAGATGGCGTATGAAGCTGGACTTGTAATCTCTGGACCAATGACCCAGCTGGAAGTTGAAATATGGATTCAGAACATGGAGAACTACTTCGAGAGCAATTTGATTTCCAAGAAGTATGAAGTTGCACACACTCTTCAGTACTTTACCCAAAGTGCTGCTATCTGGTGGAAAATGCATCATGCCATACAAGGATTTAGTGGAGCAGAAACTTGGGACGAATTCAAGAAGACTCTGTTAAGATCCCGTCTTATCCAAAAGTGATATGATAGCCCGATGAAGAAGCCTTGTGCATGCAAGATCTGTGGAGAAATAGGACACACCCAGGAAGAAAACCAGGATGGATGCCCTCATTGTGAACAAAATCACCCAGCGGAGGATTGCCCAAGTAGTCAGGTGACTTGTGTCTTGTGTGAAGGAACCACCCACCACCCAGCGGCGTGTCACATTTACCCCAAGTATGCCTGAAACCCACAAACCCCGAGACTAACAAGGACCAAGTACTATCTTTTTGGAGAAGGAAACATGGATCAGCAAACGTTTTCTTAGGAGCATACGAAAACCCGAGAGTTGTGAAGATACGATTGATGTTTTGTTGAGCTTGCAGAACCAATGGATTATCCGAACTTCGTTCGTGGACAAGAGATATTCTGCAATGCTTGTGAGGATGCCCAAGTGTTAGAATACGAGATTCACTAAGCCTTATACAAGGTAATGATTTCAGTGCGACATGGCTTGGCCACCATGACGACTTACTATTATCATTCTCTTGCTATTCAGAATGGTAAATCTGAGAGACTTACCCATAGTGAGAGACGACGTTCTTTGAAGCTTTTGTTTAAGCCTTAGAATGGTATGACGAAAGCCCCATGTACATGGCAATCGTTGTCACGCGTCGGACATTTTACGGTGAGGGTGAAGCCAAGACCCTTCTCTCTGCAGGATAACCACAAATGGTAGACCACCATGAGAATCATCGATAGGTTATTTAGAATGGTCACGAGAATTGTCAGTTAAGAAGACCCAGTGACGGAAGAATCTTATATCAACAGAAGAACACTCGATTTTGATGGAAACATTATGAATATAATGGAAGAACTTCGCCAAAGAAGTTACCATGAAGAATGTGACGAGCGAGATGCCAAGACCCCAGAGGATTGTTAAAAATTTGAGCGACCAGTAACTCTCATTTTAAGTGTGGTAGCACCCCACTTTGCAGGAGACTAGATTTGTTAGAAGACCCCCAAGCCCAAACCTTTCTTTCTAGCCCCTCCGAATATCGAGGACGAGATTCATTTTAAGTGTGGTAGGTTTGTAACATCCCAAATTTTGGAATGTTAAAATAATTATTAGACTGATTGTTTGTTTGTTTGAGTGATTGAAACTTGAGTGGAATTTGAAACTTCTCAAAAAAATGAGAGGGAATAAAATGACTTCCCAAAATTTTCTATTTTGAATCCCTTTTCAATATTGAGTTCGAATATTTTCAAAAGCCTTTGAAAAAAAATCAAACGAGAGGAGAAAAATGACACTCCAAATTCAGAGACAATGTCTTGATTCAAATTTTAAGTATTTGCAATTTATTTGAAATTCAAATTCCTTTTCATTTTAAAATTATTGCAAAAAAATAATTTTTTAAAAAAAGTATTTTTTTTTATTTTGAAAATATGTTCATGTTTTAGAAAAATTTATTCTGAAAATTTTGATATATAATATGTCTATATAAAATGTTCTCTCTTTTTCATTTATACGTTTTTCTTCTTTGTTTTAAAAAAAATTGTTCGTCCGCAAAAAAAAAGAAAAAAAAACAAAGCGCTCCGCTATCCAGAACAGCCCATGCGGCCAGCCGAATCACTTAGCCCATTCGGCACACCTCTCTTTCCCTCTTTTTTTTCTAGTTTTCCTACAATACGTATATGTTTAGTCCCACATTGCCTATCCATGGACCATTAGACCTCCCTTCCACCTATAAATATAAACACATAGGAGCATTTAAAAATCATCTATTTCGGGTTAAATCAATCTTTTGGTTTGACTAGGTTTATTAAATAAAAATATTCTTTTCTCTTCGGCGGGATTTTTCGAAGTCGTCTCCTCATTCGAATTAATTCTTACTCTGCATTTTAAAGGTATTTCTCTTTGTATTTTTATTATACTCCCATAGTTTATTATTTCTAGACTAGTATTCCTACACTAGTATACGGTAGAGTAATTAGATGTATTAATTAGTCTTCGTATTTACACATTAGTACTAGAATTCTTTTAGACATAGCACTTTTCTTCCGTAAAACAGCTTGGCCCTGATTTTTCAAATAGCCATAACTTTTTACTCGTTTATCCGAATTAGATGAAACCAACGCCTAGAGTTTCGTCTTGATCCCACCTATCCGGTGAACCTATCATATCAACTTTTTGGAATTTTCAAATTTTGAAATTTGTTCATATTCATATTCAAACTTCTTTTGATCATATCTTTTTATCCGTAGCTCCGTTTTAGATGAATTCAATTGCGTCGGATTTGTATCAAAGTAATCTTTCCGTTTGTATCATTAGTTTTAACTTTTCAACTTATAATTTTGATCAAATCAGTTTTATCTATTAGTGCCCAAAAGTGTTCACATCGTTCTAAGCCGATTCAATGTTATATTGAAGTATTTGTATCTTTTGATCCGCTAGTTCAAATCTAGTAATTCTTTTTTCTACACGCTCATATTGATCTCCTATATCCAGTAGCATCATTAGTTTTGACCTTTGAACCTTACAAATTTGAGCGATTCAAATTTGTATTCGAACATTCATTTGATCTTATCTTGCAAATCGTACCACCTTTTCAATTTATTCCTTTTAACCCCTAAACACTCATGTCATATATTTTTGTACGTAACCATCGTACTTCAGTTCAACCTCTCTTGACGTTTTTAATGCAAATTCAATTCATACTTCAAATCGCTATAACTTGCGTTGTAGTGCTCCATTTCAAGAAATTCTTTCTACAAATAAATTCTTATGCCTTATACTATTTGTCAAACAACATTCATGTTGTTCTCCCAATATTTTTGATCATCTCCCATAGTGTATGCAAGTCGAGCTTATATAGCGATAGTTGATCATCCTTTGACTCTTTTGAGTTGACCCCTTTCACCGTTCCTTTTACAACACCATAAGGCCCTAGTTTTTTTATTAAACCTTAGTACGTTGTTATTTTGCACCAAAACATGCTTTGTTCTTATGTTCTCTTGGTTCTTCCTTTTTGGCATGAATGTTTATTGAATGCTATTTGTTTATGATAGATTGCTCGGAGTGTGGCGAGTAGAATTATCAGGATTTTGAGAGCGACTATCTTCATCAAGTAATACCAGGCAAGTCATTTGATCATGTATCACCTATGTTTTAAGCATCGTAGTTCTACCATCCTATGCCCAATTGCATGCTGAGTAGGTACTTGGAAATTATGGTTACGTATTGTAGTATCATGTGGTAGGCACCCGACAACCTCGTTACTTGGCCCGGGACGACAAATTTCATATTGCTATGCTTGAGTAGACGGGATTCTGGTTGAGAGTTTATCACGAGTGATGCGAGAATAATTTAATAACCAAGACCGGTTAAGTCAAGACTTTTCAAGACCTCATGATGCAATGCAACTCTGGGTGAAGGACGGTTGATCAGCTCCCTGGAGAAACCAGTGGATGACCCGGGATGCTGGAGACGGCCATGACATCTTGCGGAAACCTTCACCCAGGCTCAAAGAGACGGACGGATATTTTCAAGACCCAAGGCTTACCTGCACAACCACAAGTCATTATGGGCTCTGGCTTGGTTGGACAACGCGGCGACTCTGGACAGGCGGTGCCGGCAGATGTAGAAGAACGGTAGGATTGGATGGGCACCGACAGGAATCAGAGGGACCCGTTGAAAGACCATGTTTTGATCATCCGGTCTTCAAACACCCTGAAGTGCGAGGACATACACGGAGGCGATCAAATCTTGTGGGGAACGTGTGAAAAACTCTGCAGAGTACTCAAACCTAATCGATTAGCCTTGTCCACGGTCATGGAAAATTTGAGCCAAAGGAACTGAAGTTATTTGAAATTCTCAACACAAATAATAATATTGATGTGGGAATTATTGAAAACTCGGGTACGAGAATTGGTTGGCGGAACCATCTCGTTAACAACCAACAATGTAGTAACATTTTGCTTTTAGCCCTCTCTTGATGTAGGAGAAAACTTGCTTTTCGCTAAAAACTTATAGCCCCACCTGCCATATTTGCATATAGTATAGATGATTATTTTACCCCCTCTCATATGTGACTTGCCGGCATATTCAATATGCTGACCTACACGGCTACAACGTCTTATGTTGCAAATATTTTTCTTCGACAAGTAAGAGTACGATTCAGGGTTACGGTCTACACTCAACTTGCCGTTGGTGTTTATTGGGACTCCACTCCCTTGACTGCTTCCGCTGAGATATTTAAGGTATATATCGGATTTACGCTATTTACATGTGATTGCACTTTGATATATACATTGATGTACTGTGTGTGCCAGCATACTCATCCAGGGATGGCACAGAAACACATAGGCTTGACTCGTTTTGAGTCGGGTCGCTACACGTTATCACTTCCCTACTCGAGGACGAGTAGGAGTTAAACTTGGGGATGCTTGATACGTCTCAAACGTATCTATAATTTTTGATGGTTTCACGCTGTTATCTTGTCATCTTTGGATGTTTTATGTACCTTTTATATATTTTTTGGGACTAACTTATTAATTCACTGTCAAGTGACAGTTCCTGTTTTTTCTGTGTTTTTGACTCTTTTCAGATCTGATTTTGGAACGGACTCCAAACGGAATAAAAACCCCGAAATGATTTTTTCCTGACTGGAAGAAGATCATGGGGCCTCTGGGCCAAGCCAGGTGGGCTCCAGGGAGCCCACAAGCTCCCACTCCTCCACCAGGGGCAAGGCGGCGGTGTCAGGGCTTCTGGCCTCCCTGGCCGCCCCCCTGACCTAGATCCTTGGCCTATATATTCCCAAAAATTCAGCAAAAAATCAAGGGAGCCTCGAAAATACTTTTCCGCCGCCGCAAGCTTCCGTTTCCGCGAGATCTCATCTGGAGACCCTTCCCGGCGCCCTACCGGATGGGACTTTGGAGTTGGAGGGCTTCTTCATCACCATCGGTTCCGATGAATGTGGATTTGTGTTTGTCGAGATCCGATGAATTGTGGATTTGTGATCAGATTATCTATGATATATATTTGAGTCTTTTCTGATTTCTTATATGCATGATTTGATATCCTTGTAAGTCTCTGCGAGTCTTGGGTTTTGTTTGGCCAACTAAATCTATGATTCTTGCAATGGGAGAAGTACTTGGTTTTTTGGTTCTACCATGTGGTGACCTTTCCGAGTGACAGTAGGGGTAGCAAGGCACACAGTAAGTAGTCGCCATCAAGGGTAATAAGATGGGCTCTGTCCTTGATATGCGATTGTCCGTCTACATCATGTCATCTTGCTTAAGGCGTTACTGTGTTCTTTTGGACTTAATACACTAGATGCATGTTGGATAGCGGTCGACGTGTGGAGTAATAGTAGTAGATGCAGAAAGTATCGGTCTACTTGTTTTGGAAGTGATGCCTATAGATATAATCATTGCCATAGATATCGTCACGACTTTGCGCGGTTCTATCAATTGCTCGACAGTAATTTGTTCACCCACCGCCTACTTGCTTTCATGAGAGAAGCCACTAGTAAACACTACGGCCCCCAGGTCTATTCACATCCATCGTTTACACCTCCGCTTTTACTTTGCTTTCTTACTTTGTTGCTTTCAGTTCTCACTTGGCAAACAATCTATAAGGGATTGACAACCCCTTCATAGCGTTGGGAGCAAGTTTTTGTGTTTGTGCAGGCTCTTGTGATACTCCTCCATTGGATCGATACCTTGGTTCTCAAACTGAGGGAAATACTTACCACCGCCACGCTACGTCACCCTTTTCACTCCGAGAGAACACCAATGCAAGGCTCCAAGGCCACGGGGGAAATCCTTTGCATATTTGCCTAGGATGACCCTTAAGGCGTAGCCGTAGCAGAAGGATTCCTGGTGCTGTTGCTGAGGAGTATCAAGCAACACTCCTATTTCTGGCGCCGTTGGAAGGTCTTTTGTTGCAGTAGCACCCCTCTTGCCTCGTTCTCTGCCCTAAAACTCCCAAATATTATAGGAACCGTAAAGATATACACAAAACAATTTTTATCCCGCCGCAAGTCTCGGTTCCACGGCAAACCCTGTTCCGGCACTCTGCCGGAAGCAGATCAATCACGGAGGGCCTCTTCATCAACCTTGGTGCCCTCGTGATCATGTGTGAGTAGTTCACCATAGACCTACGGGTCCATAGTTAGTATCTAGATCTCGCTCTCTCTCTCTCTCTCGATCTTCAATACAATGATCATCGCATCTTCACTTTGATCTATCCAATGTAATTCTTTTGTACGGTGTGTTTGTTGGCATGTGATGAATTGTGGGTTCATGTTCAAATTATTCATGAAAAGTATTTGAATCTTCCCCAAGTTTATGATTCTTATTTGCATGATCATCGTAGCTTGGGCCAAGTAGTTTGATGTTTCTTCAGTGGTAGATGTGCATTGTAGTGGGTTAAACCTGGCAAATTTGTATATCCCAGTGACACAAAGAAGACAAGATGTGTCTTTGTGCTGCTTCCACTAAGGATAAAACGATGGGGTTTCTTCAAATTGATTGAGTTTACTTTGACTACATCATGTCATCGTTCCCCAAGCATTACTCTATTTTACTTAATACTCTAGATGCATGTTGGATAGCGGTCGATGGGTGGATTTATAGTAGTAGGTGCAGGTAGGAGTCACCCTATTTTCTTATGGGCGTGATGCATATATACACATGATCATTGCCATGAAAATCGCATAACTATCATTTTTTCTATCAATTGCCTAATAGTAATTTGTTTACCCATCAAAGGTTGCTTTCATGAGAGATGCCACTGGAGAACACTATGGCCCCGCGGTCTATTCACTTACATGTTCAAAAAACTTATATTTTCCTCATTGTTATTATTTGTCTTTTATTTTGTTTGCAAGTCACAACTATCTACAATTATCTACACACCTTGTTCGCTTGCAAATAATGAGACCAAGGGGATTGACAACCCTCTTACTCGTGTTGGGTGCAAGTTGTTTGCTCTTTTGTGTGCAGGTGCTGAAGATGATTGAGGATTGAAATTTCTATTCATTCGATAAACCTTGGTTTCTTTATCGAGGGAAATACTTTCCCGCATTGTGCTGCAATGACATGTTCCTCTTCATGGAAAACCCAACACAAATCACAAGCATCATCCCATAGATCGTTGTTTCCAACCCCAACAAGCTGCCCTATCAACAACACTGTGTGAATAATATGTTAAACTAAAGCAACGGTGCTATCAAAAAACCTTTTCTTGAATGACTAAGAAACACTTACCAAACACAGCTTCACACATTTTCTCGCTTTTAGCCTCAGGAGCAGCCAACTGAGTGATGACCCACAAGTATAGGAGATCAATCGTAGTCCTTCCAATAAGTAAGAGTGTCGAACCCAACGAGGAGCAGGAGGAAATGGCGAGCGGTTTTCAACAAGGTATTCTTTGCAGGTGCTGTAAGTAACAGTGATATATAGTTTCGTAGCAAGATAATTTGTAACTAGTAAAAATAGTAGAAAAGGTGCGAAAATATGGCCCAATCCTTTTTATAGAAAAGGACAAGCCAGAAAGTTCTCTTATATAAAAAAGTGCTCTCGAGGACACATGGGATTCGTGTTGGTTACTTTGATAATTTGATATGTGGGTGGACCGGTGCATGGGTGTTGTTCTTACTTGAACAAACAACCCACTTACGATTACTCTCTCTCTTTCTCTCTCTCCCTCTCTCAAGCATCCTCAACTACGAAGATAAATCTAACCATAACATCAAACATATGGGTCCAAATCAGCCCCTTACACAACAATGCATAAACTAGGATTTAGGCTTCAGTCACTCTAGCAACCCATCATCTAGTTATTACTCCACAATTCCTTCCCTTAGGCCCAAGTATCGTGAAGTTCCATGTAGTCGATGTTGACATCGCACCATTACAGGAAGCAACAACATACATATCATCAAAATATGAAACGAATACCAACTTCACATGATTAATTATAACAAGAATTCATCCATGTCCACAAGAACAAAAATAACTACTCACAAAGCATGTTCATGTTCAAGATAATATGAGTATTGAATATCATTAAGGATCTGAACATATAATCCTCCAACAAATAAACCAACTAGCATCAACTACAAGATGTAATTAACACTACTACCAACCCACACGTACCAATATGAGGTTTTGAGACAAAGATTGAATACAAGAGATGAACTAGGGTTTGAGATGAGATGGTGCTGGTGAAGATGTTGATGAAGATTGGTCCTCCCATGAAGGAGAGAGAGCTGGTGGTGACGATGGCTTTGATTCCCCCGTCCTGGAGGAAAGTTTCCCGAGCAGAATCGCTCTGCTCGAGAGCAAAAGAGCTATTGTCCAGGTTCCACCTCGAAATGGTGGCGCTTCACCCCAAAACTCCCCTCTTGTTTTTCTATGTCAAAACCCTCCATATAGCAAAAGATGGGCACCCAAGGCCACCGTGAGACCCATAAGGCATCAGGGTGCGTCTAGGGGACTGGTCACGCCCTATTGCCTTGTGGGCAGGTGGTGGGCTCCCTTTGGTATTTCTTTGCTCCAATATTCTTTATATATTAAATAAAAAACTCCATGAAGCTTCAGGTCATTTGGAGTCCAGAAATTTCCAGCTTTTCCATAGCCTTTCTAGTCCAGAATTCTAGTTTCCAGTAATTTCCCTCTTTCTGTAAACCTTGTAAAATAAGAGTATAAAGATTGCATCATAAAGTGAAAATAATGCGTGAAAAACATTATAAATATCAATAGGAAATAATGATGCAAAATGGACGTATCGATGCGTCCAAGCTTACACCTCACTTCACTACTACACGATGGTCCAAACGCGACACTACATTCAGAGACCCTTAAATGAAACTGTGTCTGCTGCATTAATCGCAAACGATGCTGTAAAAACTGTCAACAAAGATGCCAAATGTTTGTGATGGCAAAGACATCAAACACAATTCACATTAGAGTTGCATGTGTGATGCATGGCATACGGTTCACTCTAATGAACTATTTGTGATGAGGTGGAGCAACAGAAATGGGTAGCCAGATGAAGGTGTGTGCGATATACTTCATACATTTCACTCATATGAACTGTTTGCGATTAGGCAACACAACAGAAACGGCCAGCCAGATCAAAGTGTATGCGATATACGACATACAGTTCACTAGGACAAACTGTTTTTGATTAGGAAACACAACAAAAATGGTTCAGTTTAGCAAGATGTGCGTGATATGCGGCATACAGTTCACATAGATGAACTGTTTGTGATGAGCCAAAAGAACACAAATGATTTGTGTAGGATCAAAAGTATGTCTAGGGGGTGATTAGACTACTTGACAAGATAAATGTTTTGCCTTTTCCCAATTTTACTTGAGAGGCAGCTACTGCAGTTATCACAACTCAAGTACACCTTACACATGAAGTTCTAATAGTATTGCAGCGGAAAGTAAAACATGCAAGTGTAATGTAGAGGAGTAAGGTAGGGAGATCAAATGCATGAGGTTGACACGGTGATTTTTGGCATGGTTCCGATAGGTGGTGTTGTCGTACGTCCATGCTAGTGGAGACTTCAACCCACGTAGGGTAACAGTTGCGAGAGTCCACGGAGGGCTCCACCCACGGAGGGTCCACAAAGAAGCGGCCTTGTCTATACCACCACAGCTTCCTCCACGTAGGACTAACCTTACTCACCTTAGATCTTCAAAAATATAAAACAAAGAGTCTTCTAGCTTGAAGCTTGAGCCAATATTATTCCTTTCTTGCATCTAGGGGTATCTCCACATAAACCTTAAGCCATAGCATAATTTGAACTTTTCAGAAATATACTTGGAAAACAAATTAGTCCAATGATGCATATGTTGTGATCAATTATCAAAACCACCCTAGGGAGCAATTGTGCTTTCAATATCCCCCTTATTGGTAATTGCTGACAACATATAGATCAAAGCTTCGTCAAAAGATATAATCAATGATTAGAATCGACGCTTTGAGGAAGTATGTGAAAAGCAAGAGATCCCCCTAAATTTGTGCATTATTTAAAATTTGCGTTCGAATGCAAATGCACAATCGATTAGGATCATGGGTTACTCTTCCATGTCACATACATCTTGGTGGTGTATAAAAATAATAGCAATTCACATGACACCAACAAGACAAGTGAGTGATCATCACAAGGATAGCTAAAAGATGATATAGTAGCATCACACAGGATAAAGCATATGATCACACACATAAAGGATAAAGTCATCCAACAAACAAAGTTTTTAAAACCAGCCGAGAGAAAATAAAGTCAAAAGCTATCTCTCACATGAAGTCTATGATCTATACACTTCTCCCCCTTTGGCAACAAGTTACCAAAAAGTTCAGAAGTATAGAACTACTTGTCTCTTTGGGCAGTTGATGATGGAGTCGAGAAAATAGCGTCGACGAAGGATTCTGCTGACGTCCTTGGGGCTGGAGGAGTTGATACTGAAGGAGCTTGACCTGGAACTGGTGGTGAAGCTTGTGCTGAAGATATCTGTCTTGTCTCCTCAGCAGGAGCAACAACTGACCGGGGCCTTTTGCTGAACTGTGTAGTAGTGGGAGGAGGAGACTCTTCCTCATCATCATTATCTTCATCCTCTGAGCGTGGAATCTCCATAGAGTCAACTTCACGTTGAAGCTGTCTGACAATGGTGGTCAACTCAGTTACCTTCACATCCATGTTGTGGAACTTTGTCTCCACAACTCTCTCAAGGCTCTTCTGATTTTGCATGATCTCCCAAATGTTCTTCTCCATGCCTTGGACAGTGCTCACTTGAAATGCCATTTTCTGAGCTTGAGTTCTGAGCTGTGGAACAGGAGGTGGCCTGTTTCTAGCAGCTTCAGCCTCTGCTGCCTCTGCTAGCATTCTTATTGCAACTGAGTTGGGATCATTGTCATCCATCACAACCTCATTGTCTTCAAACTCTGACTAAAGATGTAGGTGGGGACGATCATGAAGATATGCATGCTTGCCTACTTTGGCATTGATGAGCATCTAAATATAGGGTGCATATGCACAAGATCTCTTCTGATCCGCAGCAGTCCTTCAGATAGTCTCAACGATCAAATCCATCACTCTAAATCTGGTATGTGAATCAAGTAGGTGCAGCAGGTTGATGGAATATCCTATGATCAACTTATCATCTCCTGACTTAGGCATGAGAGTGTATCGCAGTATCGTGTTTGTCGTGGGAATACCAACTTGTAGAAAATACAGTGAACCAAACTTGTGACTGGTCCAGTACTGATGTGGAATGGTCTTGTACATGTTGGCCATGGAGTTATGATTCTGCTTTGCATCTGCATACACATCAACATGTGCTTCTTCTTTCTTGGGTGCACCAATGATATCAGCCCATTCAACAATTGTAGCGTCATACTTGTGTCCATCTGTCATCCAAACCAGGTAGTCTTAATAGAAATGCATAGTTGCATAGAATTGCATGATTAGCTCATCATTCCATGGGGTCATCTCCTTCCCAACGAAATCTTCTATGTCAACTAGCCTGAACTTGTCTTGAACATGTGGAAAGTGATCTTCATTCTCCTTGATGTATGCCCAGTCGACATACCTCATATCACTGATAGCAGGACTCTTGTCAAACAAGACAGTCTCATAAAAATCTTGTTGTTCCTTGGTGTGAAACCTTGGATCAACAACAGTTCTTCTTCTGACAACATATGGATCAGCAGCTCTCCACTTTCTTAAACCAGCATCCTTCCTCTTCTTCATGTCTTCTGCTACAGGATGAGCATCAGCGTGGAGTGGTACATATAGTCTAAGCTTCCTGAGAACTGGAGCATTCTCATCTTCTTCCTCACATACTCAGGTGCTCTTTGTTCAGCTGGAGTAGCAGTGACTTTCCTGACAGCCTTCCTTGGAGGAGTCTTGGGAGGAGCTGAAGTTTCTTCTGGCTCAAAGTCTGAATCCTCCTCATCTGAATTTAGCTTACTCCTTTGCCTTGTGGCTGCCTTGGGCAAGCCATGAGAACTGGGAGTACGAGGGTCAAAAGCAGTCCTCTATGGACTAGTGCTAGCTTCCAAGTCAACACTTGGTTCCGTGAAATCATTTTGAGTATCATATGATCCTGACATACTGACTCACAAACATAGAAGAAAACAACAGAACCTGTGAAATGGCTGTAGGAAAGACAGATTCGATGAGCATCACACAATTTAGATATTTTTTAAAATTTCAAGACTGAAACTCACGGTATGATCTTTTGTAGGATGTAAATCAGTGGCACTGAGTTGGCATTTTTGGAGTCACCAATAAAACAAACTCGCTTAACACAGACTTGGCAGTCATTTTCGTTGGCACCGAAAATAGGTGCTCGGTCTCACCGAGTTGCTTCTAAGGAACGCTAAAACATAAATCAGTGGAACCGATTTTACAAACTCGGTATCACCGAGTTGCATTCTGTGGCAAATCAGATCCAGAATTTCCTACCTCTCCTATTCTATTGACCTTATGTGGTGGACATGAGGTTTGCACAGAGGTGGAAAGAAGAAAAAAAGTGTCCCAATGCATATGAATCAGATGGGGAATGCATGGGATATCGAACCGTACCCTAGCTTGGTGGTGGTTCAGCTACGGCGACGACGGCGGGGTAGATTGCATCGACGACGGCGAATCCCAGCTGCGGCGGCGCTCAGGGAGTCAAGGTGATGACCTGGGGTCTCGGGGTGCAGCGAGGTTTTGAGGAACGAACCGTTTGAAGATGGGAAATCAAAATGTCCGGTCCGCACGTATATATACCAGTGCGATGTCGGTGTCACCGAGTTCCTCAACTCTTAGTTGACAGGGAAACTCGGTGGAACTAAGCTGGTGATTCTGGTGGTACCGAGATGAGAAAACCTGATCAACTATGAACATCAGTGGATCCGAGTTTGTGGAGTTGGTCACACCGAGTTTTTCAAAGAGGTTCTGGAAGGCAGCCTTTGACGAGACGGAACTCCTAGTGCACCTTCACAGAGGGATCGACAAGTGCTTGTTCAAGTTTTGGGATGAAGCATGAATAGAACTTTAGATGAGATATCATAGATAGCTAGAGAAGGGTCATAGGCATTCTTGTCCATCCAATTGGCAAAAGATAAAACAAAAGCCAAATAACAACAATTGGATGTCCTCGAATGATTAAATTCATGCAAACCAACATGCTCACACAATAAGAATGATGATACAAACAAGGTGAACATGCACACATCCTAGCAACTATCAAGCACTTGGGCGATGACAGAGTCACCTATATATGAGTATATTTACTTAGGAGCCAAGCAAGAATACTTGATCATAGGTCATACTCATCGTTAAGCACAAGTGGGGTTACCACTTTTACATAAGCATTAATGTGTTCATATCCTTAGGAGATGCTTATACTCAACTCTTATAGAAAAGCTCCCCCTTGATATGATATCCCCACAAAGAGGGATCAACTAACCTTGGATTTTGTCATAGAAGACTTCAAGTAGGTGAAGTAGTGGTGGATGCTCAAAGTTGATGAAGATCATCTTGAGTTGGGAGCAATCCTTGTTGTTTTCATACTCTTCTGACCTACATGGGTTAGTCCCAGAGCAAAAGGAACATATGCAAGTATATCTATGGACATGGAGTGAAGCACAAACGGGATGATGTCCAAAGATGCAATGATTACCTAGTTCCTTGCTTACCTTTGAGGGAATGTGTGACACCTTGAACTAATGCATAAGGTTGAGGTTGATTGCATATAGTTCTTGCCAAAATGAATAAGAGTGAATTTCATTGGTAGAGTCACCCGTCAAGAACTTGTAGTTCTTCCTCTTGGGAATCCACACCTAATTGATGGGAATCCTTGGAGTTGTTGTAGCACTTGTTGAGGTAGAGCTAGTAGTATCCTTGGGAACCCACTTGACCTTGGCTTGGGGTTCTTCTTCAAATAGGTCAATGTCATCTTGAAGCTTTCCCTTTCCTTTGTGGTCTTGTGGTGGAAGGCCATCTTGTGAGCTTGTTCCTTAAGAAGGAGTGGACTTCTCCTCTTGGGTAACAAACTTGGGAGTGGGATATGGACCTTCTTCCCAAACATCTCCGTTGACTTTGAAATAGCCAACACCTTGTTTCTTCCGATGTCCTCCTTGCTTGCGCACAATTTCCTCGAATTGCTTACTTCCGACAAGACTCTTGAAGGCACCTCTCTCTATAATCACTTTCAATAAATAATTTTCTTTCTCAAGTGTGACTTGGCTAAGAGAATCGTTAGTGCAATCAATAGAGTTACTAGCAACAACATTATTGGATTTAACTTTAGCATTGTAGTTACTAGATGAAGAAACCTTCTTGCCTTTGTTACTAGTGTTCCTAGGCTTAACTTGTGGAACAAAATTAGACAAGAGTAATCGTTTGGCTAGATAATAAGAACTCTTATTTTGAATATCATCATTGATTGCTTTTAAGAACTCATGCTCTTGCTCCAAGTTGAGCTTCTCAAAGTGTAGCTTCTCATAGGTTCTTGCAAGCTCAGTATGATCTTCTAGAGTAGTCTCATGAGCTAACTTAAGAGTTTTTAATTCTTGAGTTAGTCATTCAATCTCTTTCTTATCATCATCACTTGATTTCTCTTGACTAGCATGATAAATAGCAAGTTCATTTTCAGTGCATTCACTAGTTTTATCTAGAAGCAAGTAATCTTCTCCTAACAAGTCATCCTCATCACTATTAAAATCAAGATACTTGGCGTGTGATACCTTGGCTCCTTTAGCCATGAAGAAGTTTCCAACTCCATCATTTGGTGAATCAAATAAGTCATAGGAGTGGGTGGAAACAAGTGCAATGCCGACAACACCTTGATAACCCACAAGTATAGGGGATCGCAACAGTTTTCGAGGGTAGAGTTTTCAACCCAAATTTATTGATTCGACACAAGGGGAAGCCAAATAATATTCTCAAGTATTAGCAGTTGAGTTTTAAATTCAACCACACCTGAAAGACTTAGTATCTGTAGCAAAGTATCAGTAGCAAAGTAGTGTGATAGCAACAGTAGCAACAGTTACCAGTAGCAGTAGTGACAGAAGTAGCGACAGAGTAACAGTAGCAGCACTGACAGCAGTAACAGCACAGTAACGTAGCAAGACCAGTAGGAAAAACTCGTAGGCATTGTATCGGTGATGGATGATTATGCCGGATGGTATTCATGATGCAACAGTTATAACACGGAGATATGTAACTAGGTCCGGTTCATCACTCTAATGTAGGCATGTATTCTGTATGTAGTCATACGTGCTTAGGGAAAAGAACTTGCATGACATCTATTGTCCATCCCTCCCGTGGCAGCAGGGTCCTAATGGAAACTACGTGATATTAAAGTTCTCCTTTTAATAGAGAACCGTACCAACACATTAACACTTAGTGAATACTTGAACTCCTCATACTATGATCATCTCCGGGAGTGGTTCTGGCTATTGTCACTCCGGGGTTGCCGGGTCATAACACATAGTAGGTGACTACCACTTCCAAGATAGGATCAAGAACACACATATACTAACGAGAACATAATAGGTTCAGATCTGAAATCATGGCACTCGGGCCCTAGTGACAAGCATTAAGCATTGCAAAGTAGTAGCAACATCAATGTCAGAACATAGTGGATACTAGGGGTCAATCTCCGTCAAAACTAACTTGATTACATGATAACTCTCATCCAACCCATCACTGTCCAGCAAACCTATGATGAGATTACTCATGAACGGTGAAGGGCATCATGGAATTGGCGATGAAGGAAGGTTGGTGATGACGATGGCGACGATCTCCCCTCTCCGGAGCCCAGAACGGACTCCAGATCTGCCCTCCAGAAGAAAAACAGGAGGTGGCGGCGCCTCCGTATCGTAAAACATGATGAACTATTCTCCTTGATTTTTTTCCGGATGAAAGGGCCTAGATAGAGCTGAGATTGGAGGCGGTGGAGCAACGTGGGCCCCACAAGCCTACTAGGCGCGGCCAGGGGGGCCCGCACCTGGTGGGCTTGTGGGCTCTCAGCTCCACCCCTCCGGTTGATTCTTGCGCTAGTATTTTTTATATATTCCACAAAAAATCCCCGTAAGTTTCCAGGTCATTCTGAGAACTTTTATTTCTGCACAAAAACAACACCATGGCAATTGTGCTGAAAACAACATTAGTCTGGTTTAGTTCCATTCAAATCATGCAAATTAGAGTCCAAAACAAGGGCAAAAGAGTTTGGAAAAGTAGGTACGATGGAGACGTATCAACTCCCCCAAGCTTAAAACATTGCTTGTCCTCAAGCAATTCAGTTGACAAACTGAAAGAGACAAAAGAAATACTTTTACGAACTCTGTTTGATCTTGTCGTTGCAATTATGCCTAACACATATCCAAAATTTCAGCAAGATCACAAGCCAACCACATAAGCAAATGACATCTAGGTCTCACGGTAAACTCATATCAATGGCATAATCAACTAGCGAGCAATAATAATAAGTTTCAAACGTCAACACTTCAATCAAAACAATCATGAAGAAGTATGAACAGGTGGTATCTCGCTAGCACTTTCTAAGACCGCAAAACATAAATGCAGAGCACCTTCAAAGACCAAGGGCTAACTAAGCATTGTAATTCATGGCAAAGAAGATCCAGTCACAGTCATACTCAATATCAGTCAAAACCAAAGCATAAAAATGACAAAGGTGCTCTCTAATTGGTGCTTTTATAAGAAGAGGATGACTCAACAAGAACATAAATAGACAGGCCTTCGCAGAGGGAAGCATTTATTTGCGGAGGTGCGAGAGCTGAAGCCCTTGAGCTCGGGGTCTCCGCCTCCCTGACCCGTTCTCGTGCACGCGTTAGGAGGCCATGGCGAAGTAGAGTGACCATTGCTGCACCCTGCTTGGGGGAACCGCAATGGTGCGCTCAACCTCCCAAGATCTGGTGCGGAACTTGCTCGAATCCGCGAAAAAGCTCTCAACCATCTCCCCCTACCTGGCACGGCAAAGATGGCGCGGGGAATCGACACCTATGTGAAGCATGAAGGGTCCTTTGATCATTCGACAGAGGGAGAGAGGTGGCGCCGAGAACGGTGCTAGCGGTCAACACCGACAATGTCGTTTAGCTAGGTTCGGGCCGCTTGGCGCGTAAAACCATACTCCTACTTAGTTTGTATTGGGGGCTTGTTGTAGGTTGATTTGCTACACTAACTTAGCTGGTGATTAGGGAGTCCCAAATCCGAAAAAGTCTACCCCCTAGAGAATGAGCTTTGGGCCTCCTATTATATGCAAAGGGGTCACCAATAGTGTGCTCACGGGTCGCATAGTGAACAGGGTTGACTGGCACTCTCTGGCAATAGCTAGACGAATACTGATTCTCCGACAACAAACCTTCCCCTGCAACGGCACCATAAGAATGCTGCTAGCACTCCCCGGCAACGAAACTAGAAGAATGTTTATGATGGCCCACCAGCGCGTGTGATCGCATCAGTTTTCGAGGGTAGAGTATTCGACCCAAATTTGTTGATTGCCAAATAGGAGGTGAGATAACACTCTCGAGTACTAGCAGTTGAATGTGTCAGATTCAACCACACCTGAAAGATTAGTATATGCAAGCAAAGTAGTAACAGCAAAGTAACGAGTAACGGCAGAGGTCACAGCAGTAGCAAGTAGCAACAGAGCAAGCGACAGTAGTAACAGCAGTAGCAGCAGAGCAAGACAAGTAACAGCAGCAAAGCAAGACAAGTAACAGCAGCAGAGCAAGACAAGTAACAACAGCAGTAGGACAAACTCGTAGGCAATGGGTCGGTGATTTGTTTGGATGATATTCATCATGCAACAATTATATCATGGAGAGATACGTGGCTAGCTCCCGTTCGTCAATGTGATGTAGGCATGCATTTCGTGTGTCGTCATACGTGCTTAGGGAAAAGAACTTGCATGACATCTATTGTCCATCCCTCCCATGGCAGCGGGGTCCAAAAGGAAACTATGGGATATTAAGGTTCTCGTTTTAACAAAGAACCGGACCAACACATTAGCACTTGGTGAACACATGAACTCCTCAAACTATGGTCATCACCGGGAGTGGTTCCGGTTATTGTCACTCCGGGGTTGCCGGATCATAACACATAGTAGATAACTACAACTTGCAAGATCGGATCTAAAACACACATATATTGGTGACAACATAATAATTTCAGATCTGAAATCATGGCACTCGGGCCCTAGTGACAAGCATTAAGCATGGCAGAGTAGTAGTAACATCAATCTCAGAACATAGTGGATACTAGGGATCAATCCCCATCAAAACTAACTCGATTACATGATAGATCTCATCCTACTCATCACCGCCCAGCGATCCTACGAATAGATTACTCACGAACGACGAAGAGCTTCATGGAATTGGAGAGGGAAGAAAGTTGATGATGACGATTGCGACGATTTCCCCTCTGCGGAGCCCAAAACGGACTCCAGATCTGCCCTCCAGATGAAGAACAGGTTGTGGCGGCGCCTCCGTATCACAAACACGACGAAATCTTCTCTTTTTATTTTTTCTGGGACGAAAGTGAACTTATAGTGCTGAGATTGGGGGCAGCAAAGCCGTGTGGGCCCCACAAGCTTGCCCACCGCCACTAGGGGGGTGGCGGTGGCAGGGCTTGTGGCCCACTAGCCCACCCCCTCAGGTGGAACTTTGCACGGGTATTTTTCATAATTCCAAAAATGTTCCCCATAAATTTTCAGGACGTTCTGAGAACTTTTATTTCTACACAAAAATAACACCAAGGCAATTCTGCTGAAAACAGCGTGAGTCCAGGTTAGTTCCATTCAAATCATGCAAATTAGAGTCCAAAACAAGGGAAAAAGAGTTTGGAAAAGTAGATACGATGGAGACGTATCAACTCCCCCAAGCTTAAAACCTTGCTTGTCCTCAAGCAACTCAGTTGACAAACTAAGAGAGAAAGAAAAACTTTGACAAACTCTGTTTGATATTGTTGTTGCAACTATGTCTAACTCATAACCAGAATTTCAGCAAGATCACAAGTTAACCACATAAGCAAGTGACACATAGGTCTCACGGTAAACTAATATCAATATCATAATCAGCTAACGAGCAAATAATAATGAGTTTCAAATACCAACACTTCAATCAAAACAAGCATGAAGCAATATGAATAGGTGGTATCTCGCTAGCTCTTTCTGAGACCGCAAAACATAAATGCAGATCACTTTCAAAGATCAAGGGCTGACTAAACATTGTAATTCATAGCAAAGAAGATCCAGTCATAGTCATACTCAATATCAATCAAAAGCAAAGCATAAAAATGACAGAAGTGCTCTCTAATTGGTGCTTATAGAAGACGAGGATGACTCAACAGGAAAAATAAATAGACATGCCCTTCGCAGAGGGAAGCATTGATTTGAAGAGGTGCCAGAGCTCAAGCTTTGAAAACAAAGATAATAATTTTGGGTGGCATGCTTTCATTGTCAACGTGATGACCAAGAGTTTTCACCATCTTCCACGCTACACATGCTATAGGCGGTTCCCAAATAAAAAAGTAAAGTTTTGACTCCCCCACCATCGATCAATCACAATCCACGACTAGCTGAATACTCAGGTGCCGTCCATACCAACAACAATCCAGGGGGAGTTTTGTTTGAAATTATCTTTTCGATTTGAGCATGGAACTGTGCATTCCAATTACCGGCCCCTTTCTCATGAATGGTAGTGAATAAACACATATCAAGGACAACACCCCTAGCACGGAAGATACTGATAGCCCCCTGTCACCACATGAGCGATTTGGGCATGCAAAACGGATTATTTCTTGAAGATTTAGAGGATGGCACATGCAAATTTACTTGGAACGGCAGGTAGATACCACATATAGGTAGGTATGGTGGACTCATATGGAACAACTTTGGGTTTATGGAAGTGGATTCACAAGCATTGTTGCCGCTTAGTACAAGTGACGGCTAGCAAAAGACTGGGAAGCGACCAACTAGAGAGCGACAACAGTCATCAAAATGCATTGAGATTAACCAACATTGAGTGCAAGCATGAGTAGGACATAAAACACCATGAACATGAATATCATAGAGGCTATGTTGATTTTGTTTCAACTACATGCGTGAACATGCGCCAAGTCAAGCCACTTGAATCATTCAAAGGAGGATACCATCCTATCATACTACATCATAAGCATCTCAAAATTCATGTTGGCATCCAAGACAAACCATTATAAGCCTTCTCTACGTTGTTAACCTCCGAAGTAGTAGCGCAGTGGTGCATGGGTTTTGCCTGCTAGCAGGAGGTGGCGGGTTCGAATCCTCTTCCCCCCTCCTTTTTTTCCTTTTTTTCTATGCATTGTTTTCTTGTGCTGGTTGCACCTTGGTTTGAGAAGTTGATGTTGTGGTGTGCATCACACCATGAGGGTGATTTATCTTCCCTCACAACAACATCTAGTGCCTAGTATTTTTTTTTATGTTTGCAAGTAGATGCCTATGAATAGGAGTTGAATCTTGTGAATAGGTGTTCTAGTGGTAAGTATGCCAACGGCGGCGACGGTGGAGCGGGGGAGGGTGCGGGGGGTGCTCGGCGGCGAGGGGGATCTTGCGAGGGGTGATAGCGATCGAGATGGAGGGGATCGAGATCGAGTGTCCTCATGAATATTCAATATTTTTTCATATTGAATATAAAAAAATATCATCAAATTTGAAAATGTCGAAATACAATCGAGAAATGAAGGCTACAATTTAAATACAATTGATCTTAGCTAGCTATTTGTTCACAATCTTCTTGCCCTTATTTTTCGTAAATGGAGTTCTTCTCTTGAACGGACGTCCTTTAGGTAGGGTGGTCCTGCTTCTTCTTGTGGTGTATGCTGGTACTTGGGACGTTTGGGAAGCCAGTACCCATGGCTCATTTTTCGCGGTGACGTTTGCGCCCGCGGTCTTGGATTTGGCTTCGGGTATAACCATGGTGGTGAAATATCGGTCTTCTTTTATGACGATCTTGGACCATTTGACACGGAACATCGGGACCTTCTCTCTAGCGTAGCTCAGCTCCCAGATCTCCTCGATCCTTTCGTAGTATCTGTCCTTGTCGTTACCGGTGTAGGATTCCATCGTTACCCCGGGGTTCTGATAACCATCGCTCTTCATGTCCTTTCCCTCGGTGTGGAATGTGTAGCCGTTGATATCGTTGGCCTCATACGTCATCAGGTTGTGCTCGGCGCCCTGTGACAAGGCGAATATGAGTTGTTCTTCCGCGGAAGAATCCTCATGTAAAGGGTACGACAGAAGCTTCTGCTTGAACCAACGCGTGAAACATGAGTTGTGCTCTTTGATTATGTCTCCGTCCGTCCTCTGTTGGCCTCGGTCATTGTACGTCTTCTCAATAAAGGTTTTGTGCTCTACGACCCAAGGATCGACCACGTCTATGTGTTGTAGCGCGACTAGGTTTGCTCTTTCAAAGTCGGTGAGTCGACCCTCGAAGTCGACATGCATTTCGCGGCGACCCTCATGGTGACCCCATCATGCGAGCCTGCCGAGGTGCCTTTTGACGGGCAGACCAACGGGGTTCTCGATGCCTAGATAATTCGTGCAATAGGAGATGCACTCTTCGGTCAGAAAGCCCCTGGCTATGCTTCCCTCTGGACGTGACATGTTGCGAACGTATCCTTTGATGACACCATTCATCCTTTCGAACGGCATCATGCTGTGCAAGAACGTCGGCCCGAGTTGGATGATATCCTCCATCATATGGACCAGCAGATGCACCATAACGTCGAAGAATGCGGGCGGGAAGTACATCTCAAGCTCGCATAGTATCACCACGATCTCTTCGTGTAGCCTTCTGAGTTGCCTCACGCCAACCGACTTCCGAGAGATGACGTCGAAAAAGTTGCATAGGCCAAATAGTGTTTCACGGACGTGCGTGTCCATGATCCCACGGATTGCAACTGGAAGTATCTGCGTAATCAGCACGTGACAGTCGTGAGACTTCATCCCACTAAACTTCTGCTTCGCTGAGTCTAGGTATCTGCTTATCTTTCCCGCGTAACCGTAAGGAAGTTTTACTCCTACGAGGCAAGTGAAAAACTGATCGATCTCCTCCTAACTTAGAGTGAAGCACGCGGGAGGGAAGTCATTTCCGGTCTTCTTGGACTTTTTGCCTTTGCGACGACTTTCCGTGTCCTGCTTCGCCTCATCATCATCATCATTATTAGCGTGAAGCTCCTCCCTGATGCCCATTGATTTCAAGTCTGCCCTGGCTTTCGGTCCATCTTTGGTCCTCTCTGGCATGTTGAGCAGGGTACCAAGCAGACTCTCGCACACGTTCTTCGTGATATGCATGGCATCAAGGCTGTGAGGCACACGGAGGATCTTCCAGTACGGCAAGTCCCAGAAAACAGACCTCGTTTTCCATACCTTCAGCAGCGGCTCTGGGCCTTTCGCTTCTTTCCCGGCTCTGGCGCCTTTCCCGACGGTGGGCACTCTTTCCAATTTTTCAATAGCTCGTATATTTCCTCGTCGCTCCTCATAAGGGGGCGTCTTCGGGGTTCGGTTTCACCATTGAACAGATCCTTGCGTTTTCTCCATGAGTCATCGTCGCGAAGCCACCTTCGATGTCCCATGAACACGGTTTTTGAAGACCCAGGATCTCTATCTAGCTCGCGATACAGATTGTCATCCATGCACCTGACGCATCCAGAAAATCCGTGGACCACCTGCCCCGCGACATATCCGTAACCGAGATAGTCGTGCACCGTCGTCAGCAGTGCGGCTCTCATAGGGAAATATTCTTTCTCTGCGGTGTCCCACGTATTGGCTGGCATTTTCCACAACGTGTCTAGCTCCTCTTTCAGCAGCCCCAGATATAGATTGATGTCGTTCCCTGGTTGTTTCGGCCCTTCAATTAGCATACTCATGTGAATGTACTTCCTCTTCATGCACAACCAGGGGGGAAGGTTGTACATCCACACAAACACAGGCCAGGTGCTACGTGTGCTTCTCTGGCTACCAAACGGATTGACTCCATCGGTGCTCGCGCCCAGCACGACGTTCCTTGGATCGTCCCCAAATTCTATGTATTCGTAGTTCAACGCTTGCCACTGGCTCGCATCCTTAGGGTGACTCAGCATCTTGTCTTTTTTATTTATCTCCGGATCATTTCCGTCATCTTCTCGTTTTTTCTCCTCCCTATCCGCGTGCCAATGCAGGAGCTTTGCTACCTTAGGGTCCACGAAATACCGTTGGAGACGAGGAGTGATCGGAAAGTACCACACCACTTTTCGAGGATCTTTCTTCCTCTTCTTGTATCGACTGACGCCGCACATCGGACATATGGTAGACTCCGCGTGCTCGTCCCAATAAATGATGTAATTGTTCATGCACACATGGTATTTCACGTGCGGTTAATCCAGAGGACACACGATTTTCTTCGCCTCCTCGAAACTGGTCGGGCACTTGTTCCCCTTGGGAAGACGTTCGTGCCAGAATGACATGTTCTCGTCGAAGCACGCGTCGGTCATTTTGTGTTTTACCTTCATCTCCAGAGCCATGAGCGTTACTTTCAGGAGGGTATCCTCGGGCCTGCATCCTTCATACAATGGAGTAACCACGTCTATCTCCAGTTGATCCAACTTGGCTTTCTCTCGGGCGGCAGCTCTTGCGTTATCCGTCTGCTTGAGAAGCAGCTCTTGAATATGAGGGTCCTGCACCCAGGCCATCGATGGTCCATGTCGTCTGCTCCGGCATCTTCATCTTCATGATCATGCCCTTCGTCTGCTCTGACATCTTCCTCATCATCATGCCCGGCATCTTCTACATAATGACTGTGTCCTGGAGATTCTTCATCTTCTCGCCCGCCCTCGCCGCGGTTGTCTTGCTCATGCCCTTCCTCATTTCTTTCTCGGCCCCCATGGACGACTTCATAATCATCTTCATCACCTTGCCACCGATAGCCATCCATGAAACCACGCAAGAGCAGGTGGTCCCGCACCTTTACGGAATCCGGGTCCATAAGGCTCTTCAGCCTGCATCTTCGACACAGACATCTTATCTCCGTCTCGTTCTTTTGAAGCATCTCGGCCTTCGTGGAGCTCAAAAACCTATTCACGATGCCTTCGGTCATCGTGCGGACCATGGTAGCCTGCGGGGTAGAGCAAAACGATATTTTAGAACCAAAAAAATTGGCATGACTTTGCCTAAAAATAGGACAAAAAAGAATGCATAGTGCCAAATTCTCGCTGAAACGGAAATGAATCAACATTCCGGGGAAATATTGGCAACTATCGCATTTCAAATACCGGTACCTGCAAACACAAACATATATGCAACACCACAAACATATGCAACATCACAAACATACGCAGATCTAGCTAGGCCATAAAAAGTGCATGTGCACATTGTTGGAGGGAGAAAAAAGTAGATCTACAACATAAAAGCTTTCCCCTTACTTACCAATCAAAAAAAGGTAATTTAACCACTTAATTTGGGTGAATCTATGATGAAAATGAGGTGAGGAGGAGGAGGCACCCGAGACAAGCTAGGAGGAGGTGGTGGAGAGAATGAAAGTGGGGAAAGTGAGTGTGGTAGGTGGCTGTCCAAAATATCTAGCTGGTCCTAGGTTACTAATGGCGCACCACCTACATATGCGCCATTAGTAACCCTGGTTACTAATAGCGCACCTCATGTGGTGCGCCATTAGTAGTTCTGCAAAAAAAAAGTAGTGGCGCACCACCAACAGATGCGCCATTAGTAACACTGGTTACTAATGGCGCACTAGCTGTGGTGCGCCATTAGTAGTTTGCAAAAAAAACCGAATTTTTTTTATAGTAGTGGCGCACTACCAACAGATGCGCCATTAGTAACCCTGGTTACTAATGGCGCACCAGCTGCTGGTGCGCCATTAGTAGTTTTGCAAAAAAAAGTATATATATATATAGTAGTGGCGCACCGAGTGTGTGGTGCGCCATTAGTGTCCATCACACTAATGGCACACCTGCACATGGTGTGCCACTACTATATAGTAGTGGCGCACTGCTTGTGTGGTGCACCATTAGTATCTATATCATCTATAGCCCTTTTCCTAGTAGTGAATGAAGCACGGCATAAGCAACTATGATCTCTAATTATCATTGGAAACATGTTTCTCTCACAACAAAGCTGAATCGGGCATGATGAGCTAGTCATATCTACAAAAACAAAATAGATCGAGTTCATACCAGCTTTTCCAGGCTCAGTCACTTCATCATATATCGTCATTATTGCCTTTCACTTGCACGACCGAATGATGTGAACAATAATAAGAGTGCTCGTGTATTGGACTAAGCTGGAATCTGCAAGCAAACACAAAGCAGAAGACAAAGTAATATGGCTCTTTGACAAATAAACGGATATGCATGCGAGAGCCACTAAACATTGTAACCATGGTCTTCTACCTTGACCCATATAAAAAGAAAAGTATTTACACGAGAAAGCTCCCAACAAGCAAAAGAAGAACAAGAAATCTTTTTGGGTTTTCTCAAACTAGACAGACACACGAGAAGAAAGCGAGAAAAAGAAAATAAACTAGCATGGATGATAAAGTGGCAAAGTGTGAACACCGACTAACAAAGTGAAAGAATAAACAAGAATATAAAGTCGGTGAGAAACACGTACTCCCCCAAGCTTAGGCTTTTGGCCTAAGTTGGTCTACTCCCTAGGAGGGAAATAACCAGCTCCGGGGTACTCCGGAGTGTACTTAGGGTGCCACTGATGTGTGAGCTCCTCTGGCTCCCACTGATAAACTGGCGTCTCGTACTCGACTAGTGGCTCGGGCATGGGCACTTGTGGTTGGGCTATGCCCCAATATGCGTAGATGTCCGAGGGCATAATAATGTACGTGCATGTATGAAGATTGAACAAAGAAGGAGCAGGCAAGGTAATAGTCTCACGAGTACCCTGACTAAATACTAGGTTATAAATCATCCTTCTATTTATATCTCTATCAAGAAAGTCATGGCGAACCATGCTATCATAATCTAGATATCTCTCAGGAAGAAGAATCTCTTCTTCCTCGTCCAGTCTAATAGGTATCTCAAAATGTCTAGCGAGACGAGTAGCATAGATACCTCCATAGACAAGGCTTTTAGAACGGTTCGTGTTCAACCGTTGAGCTACTATAGTGCCCAAGCTATAAGTTTTATCATTATAAAGGGCTTCGCGCAAGACCGCAAAATCTGGGGAGCTAAGGGACCCAGCTTTCCCACGGCCAGTCAAACATTTTCCCACGAATAATGAGAAGTACCGAAGCACAGGAAAATGTATGCTAGCAGCTCTATCGGAAGACACACCTCTCTCCTCTCCTATAGCAATAGTATCTATGAAAGCCTCCAAGTTCCGTGGACGAGGTTCATGAATATCCCCAACAAAAGGCAATTTGCAAACATTGCAAAAATCCTGGAGTGACATGCGCTCGGGGATATCATATAATTTGAACTCAACGATAGGAGTATTCTTCCTTGGATAGAAGTTAAAGCTTTGCACGGAAATATTAGTGAGGAGGAGGTAGTGCAAACACTTATCTTCAATGAAGGCGGTAAGGCATGCGTTCTCCACCAAGTAATAAAAGTCCTCATAAAGTCTGGCGACGCGTAAGAACACATCGCTTGGCCACTCGCACGCTCAAACTTCTGCAACTCGGGGGACCGGATACTTGGGTTTCTTCTTCTCATTCCGATCATCCTTCGGGTGACGGCTTGAAGAGCCTCTTAAGAACCTCCTCACCTTTTCCCTTTTCTACCTCTGAAAATTTCTGAATTTTTTAGTGATTCTTAGGAAAAGTGAAGAAGGCCCAACGGAACTCGTAGCAACTACTCCCTCAAGTGCCTAGAAGCCATATCACGCATCAAAAATACTTGGGACCAGCTAAAATTAGCATGCAAAGCTCAAGAACAGGGTCACCAAGGCAGCAAAAATACGCGACGTATATGGCACTAGAGCAAAAACTAATTGGACCAATGGAGGAGTCACTTACCAAGGAGCAATTTCCCCTAAACAGTTTGGTGAATGGTGCTTTGCACAAGGAGATCGAAAATCCCAGCAAGAACAGCAAGAACACGGGTTTGAGCTGCGAAACGATTTTTTCTGGAGGTAGGAAAAGCAGATGGGAGCTAGAATAAGTGGAGGGGACACACGTGGGCCCCACAAGCCTGGTAGGCGCGGCCAGGGGGTGCCCACGCCTCCAGGGCTTGTGGCCCACTGGTGCAGCCCCCTGACTAGCTCTTCGCCTCAGAATTTTTCAAAAATTCCAGAAAAAATCATACTTGATTTTCAGGACATTCGGAGAACTTTTATTTTTGGGATACTTTTCTACGGGATGCAAAAGCAGAAAACAGGGAACACTAAAGCTAAATCTATCGTTTTTCTTCTAAACAACCGAAGGTGAAAGCTTGGAACAGAGGTTTGTGACTCCTCGATTCAACCATCTCATGGTCATCGAAAGAAATCCGTCAATGAGGTTGATCAAGTCTCCTTGACAAACTTTTTCGAATCGCAAAAGAAAATGGAGAATTTTTGAATAGCCACTAGGTTACCTCAATGGGGATATGCATATCCCCAACAAGCAAATCATACTTCATCTTAACAGTCGGTATAGGTCATTCAAAGCTCCCAATAAGAATCGATGAAGGTTTTTTGATAGCATTGATGCAATGTACTCGATATTGTTTCTTCGGAAAGTGCACCGTATGCTCATTACCATTGACATGGAAAGTGACATTGCCTTTTTTGCAATCAATAACAGCCCCTGCAGTGTTTAGAAAGGGTCTTCCAAGGATGACCGCCATGGCATCATCCTCGGGAATATCCAGGATAACAAAGTTCGTTAAGATAGTGACGTTAGCACCCACAACAAGCTCATCCTCACAAATGCCAATAGGGAAAGCAGTTGATTTGTCGGACATTTGCGGAGAGATTTCAGTGGGTGTCAACCTATCCAATTAAAGCCTACGATAAAGAGAGAGAGGCATAACACTAACACCGGCTCCAATGTCGCATAAAGCAGTTCTAACATAGTTGCCTTTGATGGAGCAAGGTATAGTGGGCACTCCGGGATCACAAAGTTTCTTAGGAGTTCCACCCTTGAAGGTGTAATTAGCGAGCATGGTGGAAATCTCAACCTCGGGTATCCTCCTCTTATTAGTCACAATAACCTTCATGTACTTAGCATACGGAGACATTTTGAGCATATTAGTCAAACACATTTGCAGAAAGACAGGTCTAATCATTTCAACAAATCGCTCAAAATCCTCATCATCCTTTTTCTGGGATGGTTTGGGAGGAAAGGGCATGGGTTTCTGAACACATGGCTCCCTTTCTTTACCATGCTTCCTAGCAATGAAGTCATTCTTATCGTATCTCCAATTCTTAGGTTGTGGGTTATCAAGATCATAAGGTTCAATCTCCACATCCTTATCGTTGCTAGGTTGAGCATCAACATGAACATCACTATTGGTATTATCATTAGGCTCATGTTCATCACCAGATTGTGTGTCGGCATCAGTGACACAGACATCGTTTGGATTCTCTGGTGTAAAACGGTTGCTAGCGTGCAAGTTCCTATCATCTTTCTTTTTATTTCTAGGATGAATAGGTGCATCGGTTCTAACTCCTTGAGAATCTTGTTCAATTCTCTTAGTATGACCCTCAGGATACAAAGGTTCCTGGGTCATTCTACCGCCTCTAGTGACGACTCTAACAGAATTGCCATTCAGCTCATTGAGCAAATCATTCTGAGCCTTAAATACTTGTTCTACCTGAGTAGTAACCATAGAGGCATGTTTACTCAAGAGCTTAAGATCATTGACGTTTCTGTCCACACAAGCACTTAAATGACTAAGCATGCGAGCATTCTATTCCAATTGCGTGCTAACATAATCATTGAAACTCTGTTGTATGGCAACAAAGTTATCAAATTCATCCAGGCATAAGCTAGCAGGTTTGTCAAAAGGAATATCACTCTCATTGAATCTACAAAGAGAATTTACCTCTACTACCTGTATCGGGTTATCAAGACCATGGATCTCTTCGATAGGTGGTAGATTTTTGACATCTTCAGATTTAATGCCTTTCTCTTTCATAGATTTCTTAGCTTCTTGCATATCTTCAGGACTGAGGAATGGGATACCTCTTTTGTTCGGAGTTGGCTTCGGAGGTTGTTCGAGAATAGTCCAAGCATTCTCATTGCACAAGATATAATTCAATAGGATCTCAGCTAGTTCTACAGTCCGTTACCTAAAAACACAACCAGCACAACTATCTAGGTGGTCCTTAGAAGCATCGGTAAGTCCATTATAGAAGATATCAAGTATTTCATTATTCTCAAGAGGGTGATCAGGCAAAGCATTCAGTAGCTAGACGAGCCTCCCCCAAGCTTGTGGGAGACTCTCTTCTTCAACTTGCGCAAAGTTGTATATTTCCTGCAAGGCAGCTTGCTTCTTATGAGCAGGGAAATATTTTCCAGAGAAGTAGTAGATCATATCCTGGGGGCTACGCACACAACCAGGAGCAAGACAAGTGAACCAAGTCTTAGCATCATCCTTTAGCGAGAAAGGAAACAGTTTGAGGATATAGTAGTGGCGGATCTTTTCCTCACTAGTGAATAGGGTGGCTATATCATGCAGTTTGGTAAGATGTGCTACAACCGTTTCAGACTCATAACCGTGAAAAGGATCAGATTCGACCAGAGTGATTAACTCAGGGTCGATAGAGAATTCATAATCCTTATCGATCACAAAGATAGGCTAAGTAGCAAACTTCGGGTCATATTTCATCCTAGAGTTCAAAGATTTTTTTTCCACTTGCGCAGTAATTTCTCAACATCATAGCTATCCTTACAAGCAAGAAAGTCCTGAGCTATCTCTCCCTCCATAACATAACCCTCAGGCATATCAGGAAATTCATATCTAGTAGAGCTAGTTCTATCAGGCAAAATAGCAGGTTCTACCTCAATAAACTCAGCAGTTTCAGAAGTATCATGACATCTAGCAGCAACTCTAGCAATTTGTGCATCAAGGAATGCACCTAGTGGCAAAGCAGTATCAAGCATAGCATCATCATAAGAATCATGGACAGCAGAAGTAGCATCATCAAGCACAGGCGACATATCAAGATTTCTAGCAGGAGGTGGTGTCGCAAACTTACTCATAACTGAAGGCGAATCAAGTACAGAGCTAGATCGCAGCTCCTTACCTGTCCTCGTAGTTGAGGGCAAGACTTTAGTTCTTGGATCTTTCGGATTCCTCATAGTGAACAACAGACGTAAATCCCAAGTGACTTAGAGAATATTGCTAAGCTTCCCCGGCAACGGCGCGAGAAAATAGCACGTTGACGGGAGACTATTCTTGACTTTGGCTTCCCCGGCAACGGCGCTAGAAAATAGTCTTGATAACCCACAAGTATAGGGGATCGCAACAGTTTTAGAGGGTAGAGTATTCAACCCAAATTTATTGATTCGACACAAGGGGAAGCCAAAGAATATTCTCAAGTATTAGCAGTTGAGTTGTCAATTCAACTACACCTGAAAGACTTAATATCTGCAGCAAAGTATCAGTAGCAAAGTAGTGTGATAGCAACAGTAGCAACAGTAACCAGTAGCAATAGTGAGAGTAGTAGCGACAGAGTAACAGTAGCAGCAGTGACAGCAGTAAGAGCGGAGTAACGTAGCAAGGACCAGTAGGAAAAAATCGTAGGAATTGGATCGGTGATGGATGATTATGCCGGATGGTATTCATCATGCAACAGTTATAACACGGAGAGATATGTAACTAGCTCCAGTTCGTCAATGTAATGTAGGCACGTATTCCGTATGTAGTCATACGTGCTTAGGGAAAAGAACTTGCATGACATCTATTGTCCATCCCTCCCGTGGCAGTGGGGTCCTAATGGAAACTATGGGATATTAAGGTTCTCCTTTTAATAGCGAACCGGACCAACGCATTAACACTTAGTGAATACATGAACTCCTCATACTATGGTCATCATCGGGAGTGGTTCCGGCTATTGTCACTCCGGGGTTGTCGGGTCATAACACATAGTAGGTGACTAAAACTTGCAAGATAGGATCAAGAACACACATATATTGACGAGAACATAATAGGTTCAGATCTGAAATCATGGCACTCGGGCCCTAGTGACAAGCATTAAGGATGGAAAAGTAGTAGCAACATCAATCTCAGAACATAGTGGATACTAGGGATCAATCCCCGTTAAAACTAACTCAATTACATGATAGATCTCATCCAACACATCACCGTCCAGCAGGCCTACAATGAGATTACTCAGGAACGGTGAAGAGCATCATGGAATTGGCGATGAAGGAAGGTTGGTGATGACGATGGGGACGATCTCCCCTCTTCGGAGCCCAGAACAGACTCCAGATCCGCCCTCGAGAGGAAGAATAGGAGGCAGCGGCGCCTCCATATCGTAAAACGCGATGAACTCTTCTCCTTAATTTTTTTCCGGACGAAAGGGAGTAAATAGAGCTGAGTTTGAAGGCGGTGGAGCAAGGTGAGCCCCACAAGCCTGCTAGGCGCAGCTAGGGGGCGCGCCTAGTGGGCTTGTGGGCTCTCAGCTCCACCCCTCTGGTTGATTCTTGCGCCAGTATTTTTTATATATCCCACAAAAAATCCTCGTAAATTTCCAGGTCATTCCAAGAACTTTTATTTCTGCGCAAAAACAACACCATGGCAATTCTACTGAAAACATCGTTAGTCCGGGTTAGTTCCATTCAAATCAAATCATGCAAATTAGAGTCCAAAACAAGGGCAAAAGAGTTTGGAAAAGCAGATACGATGGAGACGTATCAAACCTTCATCTTGACTATAGTCGGAGTGGGAGTGATACTTCTCTCGGAGTGGTGATCAGATTCGGAGCCAGAAACCCATTCACCAACATGAGCTAGATGTCTTCTTCTTGAACTGCTCTTGGTGTATTTGTCCTTCTTCTCTGATTTCTTGCGTCACCGCGAGTGTCTTCGTTCATAGTGATCTTCTCTACTCATTGTCTCTCTCGAGGTTACTCATCTCTTGAGCTTCGTCTTTGAGGTGACTCTTCTCGTCTTTTGTAGTGAGCCAAGAACTCATTTGAGAAGTGTCCGGGCTTCCCACAATTGTAGCAGTTTTGGTCACGATTGGACGAACACTTCTCATCATGTCTTGAACTTGAGCTTCTATCTTTGCCTCTACTCTTATAGAACTTGTTGAATTTTTTGACCATGAGGTTTATATCACATGAAGATTTATAAGCACCACTTGACTTGTTTTGCAGCTCATCTTTGTCTTTGAGTGACATCTCATGAGCAACAATCCTACCAATGACTTCAGTTGGCTTGAGATCTTTGTAATTTGGCATCATTTGGATCAATGTGCACACTGTGTCATACTTGCCATCAAGAGCTCTAAGTATATTCTTGATGATGAATTTGTCGGTCATCTCTTCGCTTCCCAAGCCGGCAATCTCATTGGTGATGAGAGCTAGCCTAGAGTACATTTCAACGACTCCTTCACCATCCTTCATCTTGAACTTGTCAAGTTGACTTTGAAGCACATCCAACTTAGATTCTCTCATAGAATTAGTACCTTCATGCGTATCAACCAGAGTATCCCAAATCTCTTTTGCATTCTCAAGACGACTGACTTTGTTGAATTCTTCGGGGCAAAGGAAGTTGAAGATGATATCGCAGGCTTGAGCATTGAGTCGCAACATCTTCAGTTCATCAGTTGTCGCATCACGATCTGGTTCATGCCCTTCTCCAAAGAAGTTACCTTGCACACCAACACGAATAATAGCCCAAACATGAGGATTAAATCCAAGAATGTGCATCTTAATTTTATGCTTCCAACTAGCAAAATTACTGCCATCGAAGTAAGGACCTCTACGATGATAATTTCCCTCACTAGATGCCATACTCTCCTAGGTTACTAAACCAATGAAATGGAGACCAAAGCTCTGATACCACTTGTAGGATCGAAAGTATGTCAAGAGGGGGGTGATTAGACTACTTGACAAGATAATTTTTTTGCCTTTTCCCAATTTTACTTGAGAGGCGGCTACTGCAATTATCACAACTCAAGTACACCCTACACATGTAGTTCTAATAGTATTGCAGCGGAAAGTAAAACGTGCAAGTGTAAAGTAGAGGAGTGAGGTAGGGAGATCAAACACATAAGGTTGACACGACGATTTTTGGCATGGTTCCGATAGGTGTGGCTATCATACATCCATGTTAGTGTAGACTTCAACCCATGGAGGGTAACGGCTACGAGAGTCCACGGAGGGTTGATACGTCCATTTTGCGTCATGCTTTTATGTTGATATTTATTGCTTTATGGGTTGTTATTACACTTCACGGTACAATACTTATGCCTTTTCTCTCTTATTTTACAAGGTTTACATGAAAAGGGAGAATGCCGGCAGCTGGAATTCTGGCCTGAAAAAGGAGCAAGTTTGAGATACCTATTATGTGCAACTCAAAAAGGCGTGAAAATCAACGAGGAATTATTTTGGAATTTATAAAAAAATACTGGGCAGAAGAAGTACCAGAGGGGAGCCACCAGGAGGCCACAAGCCTGTTAGGCGCGGCCTACCCCCCTCGCCGCGCCTAGGGGGCTTGTGGGCTCCCTGTTGGCCCTCTGGCTCACCTCATTTGCTATAAGGAGGGTTTCGTTCCAGAAAAAATCAAGAGGAGTCTTTCGGGAGGAATCGCCGCCGCCACGAGGCAGAACTTGAGCAGAACCAATCTAGACCTCCGGCAGGGTCGTCGTGCCGGGGAAACTTCTCTCCCGGAGGGGGAAATCGTCGCCATCGTCATCACCAACACTCCTCTCATCGGAGGGGACTCATCACCATCAACATCTTCATCAGCACCATCTCATCTCCAAACCCTAGTTCATCTCTTGTAACCAATCTCCGTCTAGCGACTCCGATTGGTACTTGTAAGGTTGCTAGTAGTGTTAATTACTCTTTGTAGTTGATGCTAGTTGGATTACTTGGTGGAAGATCATATGTCCATTTCCTTGATGCTATTCAATACCTCTCTGGTCATGAACATAATTATGCTTTGTGAGTAGTTACTTTTGTTCCTGAGGACATGGGATAAGTCTTGCTATAAGTAGTCATGTGAATTTGGTATTTGTTCGATATTTTGATGTGTTGTATGTTGTCTCTCCTCTAGTGGTGTTATGTGAATGTCGACTACATAACACTTCACCATTATTTGGGCCTAGAGGAAGGCATTGGAAAGTAGTAAGTAGATGATGGGTTGCTAGAGTGACAGAATCTTAAACCCTAGTTTTATGCGTTGCTTCGTAAGAGGCTGATTTGGATCCACTAGTTTAATGATATGGTTGTACTTTGTCTTAATTATTCTTTCATAGTTGCAGATGCTTGCGATAGGGGTTAATCATAAGTGGGATGTTTGTCCAAGTAAGGGAAGCACCCAAGCACCGGTCCACCCACATATCAAACTATCAAAATAGCAAACATGAATCATATGAACATGATGAAAACTAGCTTGACAGAAATTCCCATGTGTCCTCAGGAGCGCTTTACCTCCTATAAGAGTTTGTCCAGGCCTGTCCCTTGCTCCAAAAGGGATTGGGCCACCTTGCTGCACCGTTGTTACTTTTGTTACTTGCTACTTGCTGCGAATCATCTTATCACACAACTATCTGTTACCGATAATTTCAGTGCTTGCACAGAATACCTTGCTGAAAACCACTTGTCAGATCCTTCTGCTCCTCGTTGGGTTCAACACTCTTACTTATCGAAAGGACTAAGGTAGATCCCCTACACTTGTGGGTCATCAAGACTCTTTTCTGGCACCGTTGCCGGGGAGTGAAGCGCCTTTGGTAAGGAAACATTTATATAGTGTGCTGAAATTTATTGTCACTTGTCACTATGGAAACCAATCCTTTGAGGAGCTTGTTCGGGGTATCTTCACCATGAACGGAAGCACAAGGAGTTTATCCTCAACCTGCTGCACCTACTGAAAATATTTGTTATGAAATTGCTTCGGGTATGCTTGAGAAACTGCTGGCTAATCCTTTTACAGGAGATGGAACATCACATCCCGACTTGCATCTAATCTATGCATATGAAGTTTGTGGTTTATTTAAGCTTGCAGGTTTGCCCGAGGATGAGGTCAATAAGAAGGTCTTTCCCCTATCTTTGGGGGATAAAGCATTGACATGGTATAGGCGATGTGATGATACTGGATCATGGAACTACAACTGATTGAAATTGAAATTTCATCAAAAGTTTTATCCTATGCATTTGGTACATCGTGATCAGAATTATATCTATAACTTTTGGCCTCGTGACAGAGAAAGTATCGCTCAAGCTTGGGGGAGGCTTAAGTCTATGTTATATTCATGCCCAAATCATGAGCTCTCGAGAGAAATTATTATCCAGAACTTTTATGCTCGGCTTTCTTATGATGATCGCACCATGCTTGACACTTCTTTCACCGGCTCTTTTATGAAGAGAGATATTGACTTCAAATGGAATTTATTGGAAAGAATTAAACGCAACTCTGAATATTGGGAGTTTGATGAAGGTAAGGAGTCAGGTATGAATCTCAAGTTTGATTGCGTTAAATCCTTTGTTGAGACAAATACTTTTTCTGATTTTAGCTCTAAATATGGACTTGACTCCGAGATAGTACCTTCATTGTGTGAATATTTTGCTGCTCATATTGATCTCCCTAAAGACAAGTGGTTTAAATATCATCCTCCCTTAGAAGTCAATGTAGTTAAACACAACCCAGTTGAAGCGAAAGTCATTGCTTATAATGATCCTATTGTTCCTAGGGCTTAAATTGAGAAACCACCTTTCCCTGTTAGGATAAAGGATCATTCTAAAGCTTCAACTGTGATACGTAGGGGCTACATTAGAATACCTACGCACCCTGAGCAAATTAGAGTCGAACCTAGCATTGCTATTATCAAAGATCTCCTGTCCGACAATGTTGAGGGCCATGATATTCACTTTTGTGAAGATGCTGCTAGAATTGCTAAACCTCATGCTAGAGACAAACATAGGCCTGTTGTTGTCACGGCTGTTATATCTGTTAAGATAGGAGATCATTGTTATCATGGTTTATGTGACGTGGGTGCTAGTGTTTGTGCAATACCTCAATCTTTATATGATGAAATTAAAGACGAGATTGCATCTGTTGAGATGGAACCTATAGATGTCACTATTCAGCTTGCCAATAGAGATATTATCTGCCCTTTGGGAATTGTTAGAGATGTTGAAGTTCTGTGGGGTAAAACTAAGTATCATGCTGATTTTCCCGTTCTTGCTACCACACAAGATAACTTTTGTCCCATCATATTTGGCAGACCTTTCCTCAATATTGTCAATGCTCATTTGACTGTGAGAAGCAAACTATCACTTTTGGATTTGAAGGTGTGTCACAAGAGTTCAATTTCTCCAAGTTTGGTAGACAACCTCATGAAAAAGAGTTGCCTAGTAAGGATGCAATTATTGCCCTAGCTTCTATTGTTGTGCCTCTTACTGATCCTTTAGAGCAATACTTGCTTGAGCATGAAAATGATATGCATATGGATGAAAGGAATGAGATAGATAGAGTTATCTTTGAACACCATCCTATCCTTAAGAATAATTTTCCTGTTGAACTGCTTGGAGATCCACCCCCACCAAAGGGTGATCCTGTGTTCGAGCTTAAACAATTGCCTGATACTCTTAAGTATGCTTATCTTGATGAAAAAGAGATATATCATGTTATTATTAGTGCTAGCCATTCAGAGCATGAAGAAAAGAAATTATTGAAAACTCTAAGGAAGTACCGTGGTGCTATTGGATATACTCTTGATGATCTTAAGGGCATTAGTCCCACTCTATGCCAGCACAAAATTAAAACCGATCCTAATTCCAAACCAGTTGCTGGTCATCAACGGAGGTTAAATCCTAAGATGAAAGAGGTAGTAAGAAAAGAAATACTAAAGCTCCTGGAAGCAGGTATTATCTATCTTGTTTCTCATAGTGATTGGGTAAGTCCGGTGCATTGCATCCCTAAGAAGGGAGGTATTGCCGTTGTCCCTAATGATAAAGATGAATTGATCCCACAGAGGATTATTACTGGCTATAGGATGGTGATTGATTTTAGGAAATTGAATAAAGCCACTAGGAAAGATCATTACCATTTGCCTTTTGTCGACCAAATGCTAGAAAGATTGTCTAAACGCACACACTTCTGCTTTCTAGATGGTTATTCTGGTTTCTCCCAAATACCTGTTGCACAATCTGATCAGGAGAAAACCACTTTCACCTGCCCTTTCGGTACATTTGCTTACGGATGTATGCCTTTTGGCTTATGTAATGCACCTGCTACCTTTTAAAGATGTATGATGGCTATATTCTCTGACTTTTGTGAAAAGATTGTTGAGGTTTCATGGATGACTTTTCCGTTTACGGGTCTTCTTTTGATGATCGCCTCAGCAACCTTGATCGAGTTTTGCAGAGATGTAAAGATACTAAGCTTCTCTTGAATTGGGAGAAGTGTCACTTTATGGTTAATGAAGGCACCGTCTTATCACATAAAATTTCTGAAAGAGGTATTGAAGTCGATAAGGCTAAAGTTGATGCGATCGAGAAAATGCCATGCCCTACAGATATCAAAGGTATAAGAAGTTTCCTTGGTCATGCTAGTTTCTATAGAAGGTTCATTAAAGACTTCTCTAAGATTTCTAGGCCTCTTACCAATCTCTTGCAAAAGGTTATTCCTTTTTGTTTTTGACAATGATTTTAAGGAAGCCTTCGAAATACTTAAGAAGGCCTTGATAACTGCGCCTATTGTTCAACCACCTGATTGGAACTTACCTTTTGAAATCATGTGTGATGCTAGTGATTATGCTGTTGGTGTTGTTCTAGGACAAAGAGTTGATAACAAGTTGAATGTTATTCACTATGCTAGTAAAACTCTAGATAGTGCCCAAAGAAACTATGCTACTACTGAAAAGGAATTTTTAGCAGTCGTGTTTGCATGTGAAAAGTTCAGTTCTTACATAGTTGATTCCAAAGTCACTATTCACACTGATCATGCTGCTATTAAGTATCTCATGGAAAAGAAAGATGCTAAAGCTAGACTTATTAGATGGGTTCTCTTCCTACAAGAATTTGATTTTCATGTTGTTGATAGGAAGGGTGCTGAGAACCCCGTAGGAGATAACTTGTCTAGGTTGGAGAATGTTCTTGATGACCCACAACCTATTGATGATAGCTTTCCTGATGAGCAACTGAATGTCATCAATGCTTCACGTAGTACACCGTGGTATGCTAATTATGCAAACTATATCGTTGCCAAATATATACCACCTAGTTTCACATACCAGCAAAAGAAGAAATTATTCTTTGACTTGAGACATTACTTTTGGGATGATCCTCATCTTTACAAAGGAGTAGATGGTGTTATTAGACGTTGTGTACCTGAGCATGAACAGGGGCAGATCCTACAGAAGTGTCACTCCGAGGCTTGCGGAGGACACCATGCGGGAGATAGAACTGCACACAAGGTATTGCAATCAGGTTTCTATTGGCCTACTCCCTTCAAGGATGCCCGTAAGTTTGTCTTGTCTTTTGATGAATGTCAAAGAATAGGTAATATCAGTAAACGTCGGGAAATTCCTATGAATTATTCACTTGTCATTGAACCATTTGATGTTTGGGGTTTTGATTATATGGGATCTTTTCCAAAATCCAATGGATATACTCATATCCTAGTTGATGTTGATTATGTTACTAAGTGGGTAGAAGCTATCCCAACTAGTAGTGCTGATTACAACACCTCTATCAAGATGCTTAAAGAAGTTATTTTCCCTAGGTTTGGAGTCCCTAGATATCTGATGACTGATGGTGGTTCACATTTCATTCATGGTGCTTTCCGTAAAACGCTTGCTAAGTATGATGTCAACCGTAGAGTTGCATCTCCCTATCATCCTCAGTCCAGTGGTCAAGTAGAGCTAAGTAATAGAGAGATTAAACTAATTCTGCAAAAGACTATCAATAGGTCTAGAAAGAATTGGTCTAAGAAGCTTGATGATGCACTGTGGGCTTGTAGAAGTGCTTATAAGAATTCCATGGGCATGTATCTGTACAAAATGGTTTAAGGTAAAGCATGTCATTTACCTCTTGAGCTAGAGCATAAGGCTTATTGGGCAATCAAAGAGCTCAACTTTGATTTCAAACTTGCTGGTGAGAAGAGGTTATTTGATATTAGCTCACTTGATGAATTGAGATCTCAGGCATATGAAAATGCCAAGTTGTTCACAGAGAAAGTTAAGAGGTGGCATGATAAAAGGATACAAAAACGGGAGTTCAACGTAGGTGATTATGTCTTGCTATACAATTATCGTTTAAGATTTTTTGCAGACAAGCTTCTCTCTAAATGGGAAGGTCCTTACATTGTTGAGGAAGTATATCGTTCCGGTGCCATCAAGATCAACAACACGGAAGGTAATTTTCCGAGAGTGGCAAATGGGCAAAGAACCAAACATTATATCTCAGGTACTCCCATAAATGTTGAAAGCAATGTTATTAATACCATAACTCCGGAGGAGTACATAAGGGATATTTATGAGCCTGTTTCAGACTCCAGAAACGAAGAGGTATGTGATTCGGTAAGTAAACCGACTCCAAAACTTTTCCAGTAGGAGTTTTTCTCTGTTTTGGAATTTTTAGAAAAATAGAAAAATTTAAAGCAGTCCAGAAAGCGCACGAGGAGGCAACAAGCTTGCTAAGCGCGGCCTACCCCCTGGCCGCACCCAGGGGGCTTGTGGGCACCTCATGTGCCTCCCGGGCTCTGTTTTCTTGCGGAGTACTCCTTCTGGTCGGGAAAAATTCATTATATATACTCCCAAAAGGTCTGACACTCGTATCACGCAAATATCCTCTGTTTTCGTTTCAAGCCTGTTTCTGCCGCAGATTTAGAGCAAGATGTCGTCTCAAGAATCTGTAGGGGAGAACGATCTCCCTCAAGTCTATGAAGAAGTAAATGCTGATTTGAAAAGAATGGAGGTCATGGAGGCAAAGGAAAGGCTACCTGAAGAAACTAAGGGCTAAAGTAAGGAGAAGAACCGGCGTTGGACGAAGGGCAATCTGTACTCAACAAAGAAGAAGCCAAGGAAGAGGATTTTCTACAACCCTACCTCCACCTTTTACCTCTATCCTTGATCGAGCTCTTGATGTTATGTGAAATAACTCGTGTTCGTAATACTTTTCTCACTCATGAAGTTGTTTTGCTGGAGAAACATATCACAGAGCTCCAAGGTATAACTCAAAGATTGATGGCCCTCTTGGAATCAAAAGACAAGACCACTCTACCACCATGACCTCTGAAGGAAGACAACTAAGCACGGGAATGGGCAACCCCCTTGGCTTGTGCCAAGCTTGGGGGAGTTGCCCCGGTATCGTATCACCATCTCATCTTTTGCCTTTACCTTTTCTTAGTTCGATCTTTTTGGTTTTATCTTTCTATAGTAGAATAAAGTTCTTAGTGTTCTAGGCTTGAGTTTATCTTTGTGTCACCCCCGATGTATTTGAGCTCCCGAGTCATATAATAAATGGTGTTTTAGTTAAGGGCCTTGCTTCATGCCATGATCTAAAGAAAGAATGATGAAAGAACAAAAGCATGACAGATCATGTAATGATCTTATGGTAAGTGATGGCTTCACATATAAAAAGAATGTTGATTGAAACTTTTTAAGGGTGGACAAACGTAGACCTTGGTCATTGCTTCAATTAATAAGAAGTAATAAAGAAAGAGAGGTTCACATATAAATATATCATCTTGGACACCATCTATGATTGTGAACACTCATTAAACTATTACATGCTTAGAAGTAGATGTTGGACAAGGAAGACAACATAATGAATTATGTTCGCTTGGTTCCGAACAATGTTATATGACTAGAGATCACTTAGCATGTGACGATTGCTTCCACCTCATATCAGCCAAAACTTCCGCACTAAGTAGAGATACTACTTGTGCATCCATAAACCTTCAACCCAGTTTTGCCATGATTGTCCACCATACCTACCTATGGATTGAATAAGATCCCTCAAGTAAGTTCTCATCAGTTCAAGCAATAAAAATTTCTCCCTAAATATGTATGATCTATTAGTGTGTGGAAAATAAGCTTTGTATGAACCTGTGATGAGGAAGACATAAAAGCGACAGATTGCATAATGAAGTTCTTTATCATAGGAGGCAATATAAAGTGACGTTCCTTCACACTAAGAGGTCACACATCCAAACCTCAAAAGTGCATGACAACCTATGCTTCCCTCTGCGAAGGGCCTATCTTGTACCTTTACTTTTTGTCCTTAAAAGTGTCTTGGTGATCGACACCAATTCCTTATTTCGCCTTTATCCTGGCTAACGTCATGTGCTAGGGAAAGATCTATATTCATATGTCAACTTGGAAGTAAGTATCCATGAATTATTATTGTTATCATTACCCTTGAGGTAAGTAGTTGGGAGGCAAAACTATAAGCCCCTATCTTTCTCTGTGTCCAACTGAAACTTTGATCTCATGAGTACCACGTGAGTTTTAGCAATTGTAGAAGACGAGAGGATGATTGAGTATGTGGATTTGCTTTACAAGCTCTTACTTGACTCTTTCCGATGTTATGATAAATTGCAATTGCTTCAATGATTAAAGGCTATTGGTTGTTAATTCTCAATAAGGTTCTTGATCCATACTTTAATTTGTGAAGGAATTATCACTTTAGCATAAGAGATTATATGATGATATTGTTGTTCTGATTATGATCATGATACCTGCATGGCCGTGTCTTGTTTTGTCGACACCTCTATCTCTAAACATGTGGGCATATTTATTGATCTCGGCTTCCGCTTGAGGACAAGCGAGGCCTAAGCTTGGGGGAGTTGATACGTCCATTTTGTATCAAGCTTTTATGTTGATATTTATTGCTTTATGGGTTGTTATTACACTTCACGGTACAATACTTATGCCTTTTATCTCTTATTTTACAAGGTTTACATGAAGAGGGAGAATGCCGGCAGCTGGAATTCTGGCCTGAAAAATGAGCAAGTTTGAGAAACCTATTCTGCGCAACTCCAAAAGCCGTGAAAATCAACGAGGAATTAATTTGGAATTTATAAAAAATACTGGGTGGAGGAAGTACCAGAGGGGAGCAACCAGGAGGCCACAAGCGTGCTAGGCGCGGCCTACCCCCCTGGCCGCGCCTAGGGGGCTTGTGGGCTCCCTGTTAGCCCTCTGGCTCCCCTCTTTTTCTATAACTAGGGTTTCCTTGCAGAAAAAATCAAGAGGATACTTTCATGAGGAATGGCCGCCGCCACGAGGCGGAACTTGAGCAGAACCAATCTAGAGCTCCGGCAGGGTCGTCGTGCCGAGGAAACTTCCCTCCCGGAGGGGGAAATCGTCGCCATCGTCATCACCAACACTCCACTCATCAGAGGGGACTCATCACCATCAACACCTTCATCAGCAGCATCTCATCTCCAAACCCTAGTTCATCTCTTGCAACCAATCTCCGTCTCGCGACTCCGATTGGTACTTGTAAGGTTGCTAGTAGTGTTAATTACTCTTTGTAGTTGATGCTAGTTGGATTACTCGATGGAAGATCATATGTTCAAATCCTTGATGCTATTCAATACCTCTCTGGTCATGAACATAATTATGCTTTGTGAGTAGTTATTTTTGTTCCTGAGGACATGGGATAAGTCTTGCTATAAGTAATCATGTGAATTTGGTATTTGTTCGATATTTTGATGCGTTGTATGTTGTCTCTCCTCTGGTGGTGTTATGTGAACGTCGACTACATAAAACTTCACCATTATTTGGGCCTAGAGGAAGGCATTGGGAAGTAGTAAGTAGATGATGGGTTGCTAGAGTGACAGAAGCTTAAACCCTAGTTTATGCGTTGCTTCGTAAGGGGATGATTTGGATCCAATAATTTAATGCTATGGTTAGAATTTGTCTTAATTCTTCTTTCGTAGTTGCGGATGCTTGCGAGAGGGGTTAATCATAAGTGGGATGTTTGTCCAAGTAAGGGCAGCACCCAAGCACCGGTCCACCCACATACCAACCTATCAAAGTAGCGAACGCGAATCATATGAACATGATGAAAACTAGCTTGACAGAAATTCCCATGTGTCCTCGGGAGCGCTTTACCTCCTATAAGAGTTTGTCCAGGCTTGTCCCTTGCTACAAAAGGGATTGGGCTGCCTTGCCGCACCGTTGTCACTTTTGTTACTTGCTACTTGATGCGAATCATCTTATCCCACAACTATCTGTTACCGATAATTTCAGTGCTTGCAGAGAATACCTTGCTGAAAACCACTTATCAGATCCTTCTGCTCCTCGTTGGGTTCGACACTCTTACTTACCGAAAGGACTATGATAGATCCCCTACACTTGTGGGTCATCAAGGGTCCACAAATAAGTGACCTTGTCTATCCCACCACGGCTTCCGTCCACGGAGGACTAGCCTTACTCACGGTAGATCTTCATGAAGTAGGCGATCTCCTTGCCCTTAAAAACATCTTGGTTCAACTCCACAACACGAAGTAGGAGGCTCCCAAGCGACACCTAACCAATATAGGAGGCACCACCCTCCAAAAGGTAATAGATGGGGTATATCAATGAACTCCTTCCTCTCGTGCTTCTAAAGATAGTCTCCTCAACACAAATCTCTCTCACACACAATATGCATGGGTAGGAGAGGTTGATTTGGTGGAAAGCAGTTTGAGGAGGCTAGAGATCAAGTTTCAAATGATAGGATTGGAATATCTTGGCCTCAACACATGAGTAGGTGGTTCTCTCTCAGAAAATGGATCTGGAAATGAAGTGTGTTTTATGAGTGCTTCTCCCACGAATGAGAGGTGGATGAAGGGGTATATATAGGCAGCAGCCAAAATCCAACCGTTACACACAAAAGTGCAAACTCGGTGACACCAAAGTGGAAAACTCAGTGGTACCGACTAGTACAAAGGTGTGAACTTTTGAATCTCAGTGAGACCGATATATAGAACTCGGTGGCACCGAAAAGGTGACTAACAGTCGGATGGCCAAACTCGGTGGCACCGATACTCAAACTCGGAAATTCTGATTTTGTGTATGTGGGCAACAGAATGTTGGTCACACTGAACTCGATAGCACCGATGCAGTTTCGGTTGCTCCGATATGGTGGGGATGGCTAGAGTTCTGTCTTAGGTTCAAACTTGGTGGGTCCGATGTGGCAATGTTGGTGACACCGAATTTGTATATGTGGAACTGGACAAAGTGGATATGTGGGGACAAATGAGTGAGTGTTTTGGTGGCTAACTTTGAGCATTTGAGCAGTCAGTTCATTTTACTACTTTACCCCCTTTTAATAGTATTGGCTTTCCTATGGACTCAAAAGTGATTTCTCACAAATATAAAATGAAGAGTCTTCTAGCTTGAAGTTTGAGCCAATATTATTCCTTTCTTGCATCCAGGGGTATCTCCACATAAGCCTTAAGCCATAGGATCTTTTGAACTTTTCTAAAATATACTTGGAAAACACATTAGTCCATTGATGCATATGTCGTGATCAATTATCAAAATCACCCTAGGGAGCAATTGTGCTTTCAATTTGCGATGAGAAAATATAATATAGACAGTTACTACCTTTAATTCGTGTGCGATTCTGTGTGTAGAAAAAACTTTGCAAAATGCAAGCTAGTTATGCATCCAAATAACAACATGATTGCATAACCTAATTAAGCATTCAAATACAGAAGTGACTAAACACATAACATTGGCGCACACCTCAATACACTATTACATGCATAATAAACTTAGCCTACTAAAAGTATAAATATTTTGGCACAAAGTGAGCATGGGAAATGATCAACACATTGTCTACTTCATGTGATGCTTGCCGCCACCGCTTTGCTTGTGGTTCGATCCCTCGACGTATTCAGGTAGGAGGAAGTTCCTCATGTCAACAATCCGCCTAAACATCTCATAGAATGTGTACGCTTCCTTGGTTGCGGTCTAGAGGTGATGCTCATCTAGTCTCTTCACCCAGGCCATGTGCCACACAGGCTTGTTCTTCTTGCACTTAGCCTTCATGGCTCCGTAGTAGGGGTCGATGATGGCCTCGGTCAGGTCAACATGGGACTCCATGTCCTTATTGTTTCCGTAGATCTTGTAGTGTCCGCGAATGTCGACAAGCTTCTGGCGGGCCAAGCTCGAAGTCTTGAGCACCATTCGGTCATTGGTGGTGTCCACCATAGCGAACCTGTAATCGTGCCTATTGACAAACCTAGTGAAACGCTTGCAAGGCAGTGTGGCTAGGTAGTAGTGGTTGAGGATAACATGATGGTGCACGCACAGTTGGGTGACGACAACCTTCTGATCATGCCCGACACAACCGCTGGTGTAAGCGAGGTCGAAATCGACCACTTTGTATTTGTCATCCTCAGCAAGCAACCACTCCATAGTGTTGATGGTGTCCTCCACCATGACCGGGTCGTTCGTGTACACCACCATGAGGTCCATATTCCTCATGTGGGTCTCCACAAGATGCACGCCGAACTCAATTGCAGCATCGCTGGATATCCTCTCAGTATGCATCATCAAGGGTGTGCTTATTATGTTGTGGGGCACAATCAAAAGCATGAAGATATTATGGTTAATGGCTGCATGTATAAATGGGAGTTGGAAATCCTGGAAAACCGGCACGGGGTGATGCTCGTGGCGCAGCCGCATGCATATGGAGCCCTGAACGTGATCGTGGCAAGGCCATAACCATTGGCAGAGCGTCATACGGTTCACTCGAATGAACTATTTTATTAAGGAACGCAATATAAATTAATGGTTCAACTTAAAAAGATGGGTTGTGCATCGACCCCAACCACTAGCAGAGCGTGCACGGAGGGACGTGACCCGAGCACGACTTGGCGCCTAAACGGCGAGCATAGCGCGTCTCGGTAGCCTAAATGGCGAGCAAAGCACGTGGAGGGACACGAGCAGAGCGCGTCGCGGCCGCCTAAACGGCAAGAAAGCATATGCATAATTATTGCATATAGTAGTTGAACATAGCCATATCAAGGTGTGTTTCGAGCTTCGGGCCCACAACCATCAGTAAAATTTGAGCTTGTTTCTCGTCAAACTTTCTTTCCAGATTACCATGCAATAAGTAATTGCAACTTTGTTCACACCAATCAAACCTAAATGTGTTCACACTTAGCACCGGGCTATAAAAACACCCACTCAAAAATTACTTCTCATTTCCTCTCCGTTTCACCCACTAAATAGGTCTTTCCTATCAAGTCGTTCCGCCATGACCGGTAGGAGGAGTTTTGGGTCGACATATAACTAGGGAGCAAAGACCAAAGTCGTGGAAGCAATAGAGAGGTCTCGCCGCTGCACGACAAACACAACAAAGATGTCTTGGCATGTCGCGAAGCCCTTGAATGAGTACTCATGGGCAGGCGAGGGCTCACACATGCCATGTCGGCGAACACAATGAAATGGCGATGTTGAAGTCCTCGGCCATCGATGACGCAAGTCTCGCTCACCTAATTAGGCATGAGGAGCTGATCGACAGATTCGTGAAGATGCTCAAGATTAGCGATGCCTCGGCTGAGAAGGAGACTGGCCTCGTCATGCAACTCATGGGTGACAATGCAAAGCTCCTCAAGGAGCTTGCCAAGAAGGAGGAGGAGGCCGCCGGCTAGAAGAAGTTGCATGAGTAGAGTAGTGCCTCGGGGATGATGTTGAAAGCGGTCGTTGAGGAACTTATGGATGACTTGAGGAAGCTCTGCATTGAGCGCGAGCAAGAAGTGGAGGAATCCGTGGTTGTTGTCAAGCAAAGTCGTGATCATTTTAAAAAGGGGGTGAAGGAACTCGTCGCTCGGGCATCCATCAAGGAGTAGAGACAGTAGCGACCCAGATTTTTGTGTGTGATTTCCTTCTTCTCTTGCCCCTATGTCTTTCGTGTCTTGTCGCGTGTGGCATTTAAAATTATCGGGAATATGTAAGACAATTATTATCCACGCCATGGTAAATTTGTCCTCATATTATTCATTGCCATTTTATTTTCTCGTCATATTATCTGTTGCGGCATGTGGCATATTAAATTATTGAGAATACGTGTTGGAAACAACCAAAAATCATGTTCTGAGTGAGGCATGAACAAAGCAACTACTTAACATTGAGCGGGGCCATGGGATCATAAGAAAACACCCTCCGTCCAGGTGCTTTAATTAACCACATGTTAAATAGCGGCTCGGGCTGCTCGCACGTGTCCCGTCAAGCCTGTGTAGCGGAGTGCTTGCGCTCATCCCGTCAAATCAAACAGTTGCACGCACGCTACCGACTATGGTTAAATTTTCGCACAAAATACAAAGAGGACCAATGAACCAGGACCGGGGTAGTACTCTCCAATAAAAAGAGGGACGTGTGGTTGCACTTAAATTGGTACAAGAAAACACATTGTTCACAAAATATAACTGTTTGCAATAGTAATGTGTGAGCTATTTGTTCCAAAGGACTGCATTGGGTATTAATGTGTGTGCCTTGTCTCAAATTTTGTGATTTTTTACCACGGCATATATGTGCCATATCATGAAACCATGCCAAGTTTCATGATTTTTGGGTGATTTTTCCATTTACTGGGATTTATAAACCAAGATTCTCAATATTTCAGGACAACGAGACCTATGTAATTCATTCCCATTCCTTCAATGCGACCTAAACATGCACCCAAGGACACATGTACTATTTTTCTAGCCATTTTGGTGGACTAGGGCATGTATTTGTAGTTCAGATTTGAAATAGAAAAAATACAAGGCGAGAAGAGGCAACAATTAATTATTGTTTCGCCCACAAGGGGGGCATGTTTCCCTATCAGAACCACGAGGGTTCTTACTATAAGATCCGGTTTGTAAGGGGTTTGTAATAAAGATTGGCCAAAATTATACAATCCTTCTACCACGACATATATGTGCCATGTTGTGACACAATACCAAGTTTCATGATTTTCTGGTGAGTTTTGGATTTACGGGGACATAAAAACCGAGATTCCCAGTGTTTGAAGCCAAGCCAGGATAGCGATACGGTTGTAATCCATTCCCATTCCTTGGATGGGACTTAAACATGCACCCAAGGACACATGTATGATTTTTCTAGACATTTTAAAGTACCATAGCAGGTATTTGTAGTTCAGCTTTGAATTATGGACAATGAATGCCTAGAGAACTCACTTAATGTATAAAAAAGGACAAACAAACCCTGAATAATTTCAAATTTCAGCACGAATTTCATGTTGTCCCATTTCCTCTAGGTAAAAAATACAAGGCGAGAAGTGGCAACTATTATTTTTTCGCCCACAAGGTGGACATGTTTCCCTATGAGAACCACAAGGCTTCTTGAGAGAGAAGCTCCATTTTGTAAGAGGCTTGTAATAAAGATTGGCCCAAAATGGTCTTTTTTCACAGCGGATATGTGCCATGTCCTCACACCATGCCAAGTTTCGTGATTTTTGGATGAGTTTCGGATTTATGGGGATTTAAAAATAGAGATTATCAATGTTCGAGGCCAAGCCAGATACCGAGACGGTTGTATTTCATTCCCATTGTTTGCATGGGACCTAAACAAGCATCGAAGGACACATGTATGATTTTTATAGCCATTTTGGTGCACTAGAGCATGTATTTGTAGTTCAAATTTGAATTATGCACATTAAATTAATTCTCAGAAAACTTAATTATAATGTACAAAAAAGGCCAAACGAACCCATAATATTTACAACGGTTCTGGTCAACTGTGTGGCACCCGTGGGTAAGCACTGTGTGCACGCGTCGTGCTAGCTCGCGCTTCCTTATTTACTATGTTTTCCATATTATCGGTGTTATATATCCAAAGACGCTACCGTTTCCCACCACTCCTCCCATCGGTTTCCCTCCTCTTCTTGCATCGGTTTCCCGCTGCCAATGTCAATGCTCATATAGTAAAATTCTAGTAGCTGAGGCATTTGAACCGTCGCCCTCCCTCGTCCACCACCATCTCCACCCATAGTTACTAAAACTTTCAGTAGTCGCGGCTTATCTTTGAACAACACCACGAGTCCCCTCCTCCATATCCCTCCCTCCTCCACAGCCCCTCCTCCCGCTCGAACCCTATATCATTGGCGCCGCCACCACCGGCGCCTCCAACCCCTGCAAGTTTATCTGTGCCTCCTAGCTTAGATAATAAACTTCAGGTTACCTAGTGATTACCATGCCGCCGCCCCTGAGTTTTTAGATGAGGCATGCGGTGTCCCTCCCCTCGAGATCCACATCCCCTACTCCAGTGAGTCGCAGCTTAAGCCCAACCATGTATCCCATGGAGCCCGATGAGTGTTTAGCCAAAAAGAGGTTTATCATGGCCTCTCTGATGGACGTTGGCAAGTTGATTGCCGTTCGTCCCGGCCTGTCGATCTCGGAGCAACACCTCACCACGGAAGCCGGCGAGGACGTTGACTACATTGCCATGTCGAAGGCTTCGCCTCAGTGGGCTAGCGTATTACTATATCTCTGGAAAGCTGGCTACGACATCCAGCTCGTCGACACTAATGGCTTCACACGGGCCATGTCACAAGTTAAGTGGTCCATCCCCAACCCCTCTGGTTCAACCACCATTGATCTATTCGAAGGCCCTACCGCTGATCTCCTCCGCCACGCGGTCAAGGATTTCCGACCCTTTCGCGCCATCGAGCCCATTTTGTCATTTCTAAAGGACACGTTGTGCGGCGGCGGTTTGGGATCCTCAATTACCAAGTCACATCTCATCGACCACGACCATGAGGAGGGCACCCACAAAGGGTTTTCCAAGGTGAAACAGTGCATGTGCGACATGAGAGAGCGCACTATGGGTCAGTGCTCTTCTAATTAAAAGGATCTCGTCCATGACAAGTGAGGCAACATCCTGTCAGCAAATCTTACCATTTAAACTAGCCAAACCATACCCTTTGTTGTAGTACATTTTGCCATGCGGTGTTTTTACTTTGTCATGTTTAATTATTTCAGTTATGCAAAAATGTAATATTCAATAGGGCTATGTGATCTTTAAGTACGAATTGTCCACTTTAGTTTCACAAATGGCTATATTTGGTTGTTTATAGTGAGTTGATGCCTTGTTTATCGGTATTTGGTTTCTAGGTTGGTTGAAGTGAGCATTTGTCCATTTTTCAAGAAGATGTCTTTTTTATCTGTATTTGCTTGTTAGGCTAGTTGCAGTGAGCATTTGTCCAGTTTTCAAGCATATGCCATGTTTATCTCTATTTGCTTGTTAGGTTGGTTGCAGTGAGCCTCTGTCCAGTTTTCAATGGCTATATTTGGTTGTTATACTGATCATATATGCCTTGTTTATTTCAGTTATTCACAATGTGATGTTCATTATGTGCGAGTTAGAACTGTGCAGTTTGATTTCATCAATGCCATTTGAACGACTATATTTGGTTCTTTCTATATTGGTAGTGAGCGTTTGTCCAGTTTTCAAGCATATAGTACACATGTTGTTTATTTCAGTTTTACACATTTATCCATTGTGATGTTTAAGCATGAGCTATGGTCTATTCATTTTCGTAAATACCAGTTTGAATTACAATATTTGGTAGTTGTTTAGCCTTTTGTAGTTAATATTCCCTTCCATTTTATATCCACTTTTATCATTTCGAGATGATGTTGTTTACATTGGCTATATTTGTTTGATGTTAAGGTTGTTGTACTTGTCATGCCTTTCCACTACTTATGCACGACAACAACGCGAGTGGCCAGCATTTTCCGTCGAGGTTAGTTTCATCCCTTGGCTTGTACTCCCCCGTCGTTGCACAATGTAGTGCATATAGATCCAAGCATGGACACTTTTAGCTTCTAATATTGACTTGTTGCTTGTAGGTACATATGTCCTTGGCAAAGATCCATGCATCATCCCTTTTTATGTATGGGGCAATGATACATCCATGAACCAGCATCAAGTGAGGAAACTGATAAGCATTATTAGCAAAAAGATATGAACGGTAGCAATCAGATTATTTGTTTATGATGTATCGAACACAACAGTGAGTTGTTACAAACTATCAGGCCTTCTCTTTTTACTGCCCATAATGAGTTGTTACACAACAATGTCTGAATCTTTTTCGTTTGTAGTGGTTTCCAAAGGAGTTTACTCAAGATTACCTTGCAAAGTACATGATTGGTCGACATGCAATGAAAGGCTAAAGTATTTCATTGAGACTACAATGAGCAGGAGAAGTCCTAATGAAGACAGTGAAGGATGGGCGGGCATCCATCGCAAGGGGTTGGCCTAGAGTCATGCGCGCATTACGCATGGAAGAGGGCACGATATGGGCATTCTGCCTCACCTACTCTCGCAACTAGAATGTATTTCGTTTGTCTCTTTACAGTCTTTAGTACAACCGTGGTTCAACATTCTCTAGTTGGTGCTTCAACATGGTTCGATATGAATTATGCATTCGTGCTTGAACCTATATTTGTAATAAACATGGTTCAATATGAAATAAGTGATGGCTTACTTTCAAATTCAAAATCTGTGATTTTTAAATGCAGGGATTAAATTAGGGATAAACTATGTTTCTGCAGGCTAGTACCCTGCACACAGTTTGCGAAATTCTGTACAATTTTAAATAGGAGCAATCAAATTAGGGTGAAAATACACTCCGCGGGTCACTACAGCGCACACGGTCTCTAAAGCACAACGTGTGTGATATACATCATAATCCGACATGGTTCATGGAGAGTAAACACGTGTAACAATAAACACAATTGTCGTTTGCAAAGCGTGTCTGATGTGGCACGCATCTAAACATAGAGCCAGTTTGGTATGTGTCTTGATAAATCATGTGTCTGGACTACGCCTGGTAATTAAGGTAAAACTACAGAAGTCCGACTGCGATGGTAATGCGATCACAAACGAGTAGCAAGGATGGAGCATTTGTGATATTGGAGATATCAAAAACAGTTGTTTGAAGACTCGCGTTTGGGATAGATGTCGACATCGCATACGCTTATTTATGTAAAACGTACGCATTCCCACACCCTATCACCCACAGTCACAAGGCAATGGTCTAAAATGTTGTCACGGTAAGGGGTTAAAAACCGTTTGTATAGCACGTCGCTGCACCAGTGCTTGTCCACAAGCAAAAGTCGAACTCGATAACACATGACTAGAGAGAGAGAGGTGTGGATAAAAACAATAATACAGACGTGATAGCATCATGATCATTGTCATAGCAGGATTATATTATCATAAAACTTCTCTTGAACAAGTGGTATTATATTCTCACACAAAGTATAAACCACAAACCTTGGTGAAAACTAACAAACTATGTTGTTAGTCACTGAAGCAATTGCAATTCATCATTTTTCAGAAAGAGCCTATGTCAGAGCTTTGTTTAGAAAGTTCCCATACTCAACTATCATTTAGTCTTCCATGATTGGTGACACTCACGTCATATTTTTGAAACAAAAAGCATCAATCAGACACGTAGGAAGATGGGGCTTTACATTTTTCACCACCCATCTACTTATCTCGAGGATAATGTCACCAATAATAACTCATGGTCACCTACATCCAACTAGATATATATGCCTGGATCTTTCCCAACCACATGATGCTTGCCAAGTAGAGAGTAAATAAGGACTGAATAGGCATGAGCATTAATGACTCTTGCATAAAATCAAATACATGAAAGTAAAAGATAGGCCCTTCGCAATGAGAAGCAGAGGTTGTCATGCACTTTTTATTTGGATGTGCAAGATCTTAATGGAAAGGAACATCATTTATCTTGCCCCTTGTGATAGCAACCTTTATTATGTAGTTCGTCGCTTTTATTTCTTTGACATCACGAGTTAGTACAAAGCTTATTTTACCTTATAATAAACATCATACATATTTAGGAGAAATTTTTATTGCTTTTGCAACGATGACAACTTAGTTGAAGGATCTTATTCAATCCATAGGTATGGTGGACTCTTATGGCAAGAAACGAGGTTTAAGGGTTTATGGATGCACAAGTAGTATCTCTACTTGGTGCGAAGTTTTGGCTAGCAACAGTTATGAGCAAGCACCACATGTTGGAGGATCCATAACAATGTAAATTCTATGTGAATATAAGCAAACATAACTCATTACTTTGTATTCCTTGTCCAACATCAATTAGTAGATCATGCATAGAATATTTAATGGGGTATATCTTTATGTGAGACCTCTCTTCCATTATTACTTTTTCACGAATGTCAACAATAGTAGCACATCTCAACTCAGAAGTCTCCTTATTAGTGATGGTCCATAGATCACTGTCTAATTTTTAAAGAGGTCTACGCATCTTATTCTTCTAGTAGATATAGTATGTGTCGTCAAAGACATGGCATGGAACATAGATCTTGACCATACTCGCGATCGACGTAACTTAAACTGTTGTGGAACGTTGCATAGGAAACAAAAAAATTCCTACGCACACGAAGACCTATCATGGTGATGTCCATCTACGAGTGGAGATTTGGATCTACGTACCCTTGTAGATCGCACAGCAGGAAGCGTTAAGAAATGCGGTTGATGTAGTGGAACGTCTTCACGTCCCTCGAACCGTCCCACGAACCGTCCCACGAACCATCCCACGATCCGTCCCACGAACCGTCCCACGATCGCATAGCAGGAAGTGTTAAGAAATGCACTATATCTAATAGGGCGCGGCTATGACGTTTGGACACACCATCACACTATGGTGATCCAGGTGGCATGAACTGTGAAACAATTTCCACATTGTCTTAACTGTGTAGCAAAAACTCATAACTTAGATATTCATCTCTATGATCATATCGTAGACAGTTTATCCTCTTGTTACGACGACCTTCACTCTGAAATAGATTTGAACTTTTCAATATTTCAGACTTGTGATTCATCAAGTAAATACTCATGTATCTACTCAAATCGTCAGTGAAGTAAGAACATAACGATATCCACTGCGTGCCTCAGCACTCTTTGGATTGTACACATCAAAATGCATTCCTTCCAACAAGTCACTTTCTTGTTCCATGTGGTATGACTTTGCATGTCTCAAGTGATTCAAAATCAAGTGAGTCCAAACGATCCATCTGCATGGAGTTTCTTCATGCGTTTATACCAACAGGTATGGTTTGCATCTCTCAAACGTTTCAAAAATGAGTGAGTACAAAGATCCATCAGCATGGAGCTTCTTTATGCATTTTACACCAACATGACTTAAGTGGCAGTGCCACAAGTAAGTGGTACTATCATTATTACTTTGTATCTTTTGGCACCAATATTATGAACATGTGTAACACTACGATCGAGATTCAATAAACCATTGAAGGTAATTATTCAAGCAAAAAGAATAACTATTATTCTCTTTTAAATGAATAATGGTATTGCAATAAACATGATCCAATCATGTTCATGCTCAACGCAAACACACAATAACAATTATTTAGGTTTAACACCAATCTCGATGGTACAGGGAGTGTGTGATGTTTGATCACATCAACCTTGGAGACACTTCCAACACATATCGTCACCTCGTCTTTAGCTAGTCTTCGTTTATTCCGTAGATTTGATTTCGAGTTACAAATCACTTAGCAACCGAACCGGTATCTAACACCCTCATGCTACTAGGAGTACTAGTAAAGTACACATCAATATCATGTATATCAAATATACTTATGTCGACTTCGCCAGCCTTCTCATCTACCAAGTATCTAGGGTAGCTCCGCCTCGGTGACTGTTCCCCTCATAACAGAAGCACTTTGTCTCGGGTTTGGGTTCAATCTTGAGTTTCTTCATTAGAGCAGCATCTGGTTTGCCATTTCATGAAGTATCCCTTCTAGCCCTTGCCCTTCTTGAAACTTAGTGGTTTTACTAACCATCAACAATTGATGCTCCTTCTTGATTTCTACTTTCGCAGTGTCAAACATTGCGAATCGCTCAAGGATAATCATATATATCCTAGATATGATATAGTTCATCACGAAGATCTAGCAGCTTGGTGGCAGTGACTTTGGAGAACCATTACTATCTCATCTGGAAGATTAACTCCCACTTGATTCAAGTGATTGTAGTACTCAGACAATCTGAGCACATGCTTAACGATTGAGCTTTTCTCTTTTACTTTGTAGACAAAGAATCTTGTCGGAGGTATCATACCTCTCAACAAGGGCACGAGCATGAAATATCAATTTCATCTCTTTAGAACATCACTTATGTTCCGTGACGTTTCAAGACGTCTTCGGAGCCTTGCTTCTAAGCCATTAAGTATTATGCACTAAACTATCATGTAGTCATCAGAAACATGTATGTCAGATGTTCGCAACATCCACAAACGATGCTTGAGGTGCAGCACACTGAGTGGTGCATAAGGACATAAGCCTTCTGCGCAGCAATGAGGACAATCCTCAGTTTCACGGACTCAGTCTGCAAATATGCTACTATCAGCTTACAACTAAATTTTCTCTAGGGACATATAAAAACAGTAGAGCTATAGCGCAAGCTACATCATAATTCACAAAGACCTTTTGACTATTTTCATGATAATTAGTTCAATTAATCATATTACTTAAGAACTCCCACTCAAAAAGTACATCTCTCTAATCATTTGAGTGGTACATGATCCAAATCCACTAACTCAAGTCCGATCATCACGTGAGTTGAGAATAGTTTCAGTGGTAAGCATCTCTATGCTAATCATATCAACTATATGATTCATGCTCCACCTTGCGGTCTCATGTGTTCCGAGGCCATGTCTGCACATGCTAGACTCGTCAAGTTTAACCCGAGTGTTCCGCGCGTGCAACTATTTTGCACCCGTTGTATGTGAACGTTGAGTCTATCACACCCGATCATCTCGTGGTGTCTCGAAACGACAAACTGTCGCAACGGTGCACAGTCGGGGAGAACACAATTTCGTCTTGAAATTTCAGTAACAGATCACCTTATAATGCTACCGTCGTTCTAAGAAAAATAAGGTGCATTAAAGGATTAACATCACATGCAATTCGTAAGTGACATGATATGGCCATCATCTTGTGCTTCTTGATCTCCATCACTTAAGCACCGGCTTGACCTTCTTGTCACTGGCGCCACACCATGATCTCCATCATCATGATCTCCATCAACGTGTCGCCATCGAGGTTGTCGTGCTATCTATGCTATTACAACTAAAGCTACGACCTAGCAATATGGTAAACGCATCTGCAAACACAAGTGTTAGTTTAAAGACAACCATATGGCTCCTGTCGGTTGTCGTAGCATCGACGTGCAAATCGATATTGACTATTACAACATGATCATCTCATACATCCAATATATCACATCACGTCATTGGCCATATCATATCACAAGCGTACCCTGCAAAAACAAGTTAGACATCCTCTAATTTGTAGTTGCATGTTTTACGTGGCTGCTATGGGTATCTAGTATGATCGCATCTTACTTACGCAAAAACCACAATGGAGATGAGCAAATTTCTATTGAACCTCTCCAAGGACCGCCTCGGTCAAAACAAATTCAGCTAAAGTGGAAGAAACCGACACCCGCCAGTGATCTTTATGCAACGAGGTTGTATGTCAATCGATGAAACCAGTCTCTCGTAAGCGTACGAGTTATGTAGGTTCGGGCCCTTCAATCCAACAATACCGCCGAATCGAGAAAAGACTAAGGAGGGTGATACGTCCATTTTGCATCATGTTTTCATGTTGATATTTATCGCTTCTTTGGCTGTTATTTCACTTCACGGTGCTATTCTTCTGCCTTTTCTCTCTTATTTTGCAAGGTTTACATGAAGAGGGAGAATACTGGCAACTGGAATTCTGGCCTGAAAGTGGAGCAAAGTTGAGATACCTATTCTGCGCAACTCCAAACACCATGAAAATCAACGGGGATTTTTTCCCAATTTATCAAAAATATTGGGCCGAAGAAGTCCCAGAGGGGCACCAGGGGGTGCCCACAAGCCTGCACGGCGCGGCCACCCCCCCAGGCCGCACCATGAGGGCTTGTGGGCAGCCCACTGGCCCACTAGCCCCCCCTCTTTTTGTTGGAGAACGTCGCATGGGAAACAAAAAATTTCCTACGCGCACGAAGACCTATCATGGTGATGTCCATCTACGAGAGGGGATGAGTGATCTACGTACCCTTGTAGACCGTACAGCAGAAGCGTTAGTGAACGCGGTTGATGTAGTGGAACGTCCTCACGTCCCTCGATCCGCCCCGCGAACAATCCCACGATCAGTCACACGCTCTAGTACCGAACGAACGGCACCTTCGCGTTCAGCACACGTACAGCTCGACGATGATCTCGGCCTTCTTGATCCAACAAGAGAGACGGAGAGGTAGAAGAGTTCTCCGGCAGCGTGATGGCGCTCCGGAGGTTGGTGATGACCTTGTCTCAGCAGGGCTCCGCCCGAGCTCCGCAGAAATGCGATCTAGAGGAAAAACCGTGGAGGTATGTGGTCGGGCTGCCGTGGAAGTCGTCTCAAATCAGCCCTAAAACCTCCGTATATATAGGTGGGAGGGAGGGGACCTTGCCTTGGGGCTCAAGGAGCCCCAAGGGGGTCGGCCGAGTCCAAGGGGGAAGGCTCCCCCCCAAACCGAGTTGGACTTGGTTTGGTGGGTGGGAGTCCTTCCTTCCCTTCCCACCACCTCTTTTTTTTCTTTTCTCTTTGATTTTCTTTCCTAGGCGCATAGGGCCCTTTTGGGCTGCCCCACCAGCCCACTAAGGGCTGGTGCGCCACCCTCATGGCCTATGGTCTTCCCCGGGGTGGGTTGCCCCCCCCCCCCGGTGAACTCCCGGAACCCATTCGTCATTCCCGGTACATTCCCGGTAACTCCGAAAACCTTCCGGTAATCAAATGAGGTCATCCTATATATCAATCTTTGTTTTTGGACCATTCCGGAAACCCTCATGACATCCATGATCTCATCCGGGACTCCGAACAACATTCGGTAACCAACCATATAACTCAAATACGCATAAAACAACGTCGAACCTTAAGTGTGCAGACCCTGCGGGTTCGAGAACTATGTAGACATGACCCGAGAGACTCCTCGGTCAATATCCAATAGCGGGACCTGGATGCCCATATTGGATCCTACATATTCTACGAAGATCTTATCGATTGAACCTCAGTGCCAAGGATTCATATAATCCCGTATGTCATTCCCTTTGTCCTTCGGTATGTTACTTGCCCGAGATTCGACCGTCAGTATCCGTATACCTATTTCAATCTCGTTTACCGGCAAGTCTCTTTACTCGTTCCGTAATACAAGATCCCACAACTTACACGAAGTTACATTGCTTGCAAGGCTTGTGTGTGATGTTGTATTACCGAGTGGGCCCCAAGATACCTCTCCGTCACACGGAGTGACAAATCCCAGTCTTGATCCATACTAACTCAACTAAAACCTTCGGAGATACCTGTAGAGCATCTTTATAGTCACCCAGTTACGTTGCGACGTTTGATACACACAAAGCATTCCTCCGGTGTCAGTGAGTTATATGATCTCATGGTCATAGGAATAAATACTTGACACGCAAAAAATAGTAGCAACAAAATGACACGATCAACATGCTACGTCTATTAGTTTGGGTCTAGTCCATCACGTGATTCTCCTAATGACGTGATCCAGTTATCAAGCAACAACACTTTGTTCGTAATCAGAAGACACTGACTATCTTTGATCAACTGGCTAGCCAACTAGAGGCTTGCTAGGGACGGTGTTTTGTCTATGTATCCACACATGTAAATGAGTCTTCATTCAATACAATTATAGCATGGATAATAAACGATTATCTTGATACAGGAATTATAATAATAACTATATTTATTATTGCCTCTAGGGCATAACTCCAACACTTTTGCTATATGGAGGGTTTCATCCAGGAAAAACTCACAAAGGAGCTTTTTCGTGGTTTTGCCGCCGCCACGAGGCGGAACCTGAGCAGAACCAATCTAAAGCTCAGGCACGACGATCCTGCCGGGGAAACTTCCCTCCCGGAGGGGGAAATCGTCGCCATCGTCATCACCAATACTCCTCTCATCGGAGGGGACTCTTCACCATCAACATCTTTATCAGCACCATCTCATCTCCAAACCCTAGTTCATCACTTGTAATCAATCTCCGTCTCGCGACTCCGATTGGTACTTGTAAGGTTGCTAGTAGTGTTGATTACTCTTTGTAGTTGATGCTAGTTGGATTACTTGGTGGAAGAGTTTATTTTCAGATCCTTGATGCTACTCATTACCTCTCTGGTCATGAATATGATTATGCTTTGTGAGTAGTTACTTTTGTTCCTGAGGACATGGGATAAGTCATGCTAATAATAGTCATGTGAATTTGGTCTTCATTCGGTATTTTGATATGTTGTATGTTATTTTTCCTCTAGTGGTGTCATGTGAACGTCGACTACATAACACTTCACCATCATTTGGGCCTAGAGGAAGGAATTGGGAAGTAGTAAGTAGATGATGGGTTGCAAGAGTGACAGAAGCTTAAACCCTAGTTTATGCGTTGCTTCGTAAGGGGCTGATTTGGATCCACTAGTTTAATGCTATGGTTAGACTTTGTCTTAATTCTTCTTTCGTAGTTGCGGATGCTTGCGAGAGGGGTTAATCATAAGTGGGATGCTTGTCCAAGTAAGGGCATTATCCAAGCGCTGGTCCACCCACATATCGAACTATCAAAGTAACGAACGCGAATCATATGAACATGATGAAACTAGCATGACAGACATTCCCGTGTGTCCTCGGGAGCGTTTTTCCTCCTATAAGACTTTGTACAGGCTTGTCCCTTTCTAAAAAGGGATTGGGACACTTTGCTGCACCGTTGCTACTTTTGTTACTTGTTGCTTGCTACAAATCATCTCACCACACAATCACTTGTTACCAACAATTTCAGTGCCTGCAGATTTTACCTTGCTGAAAACCACTTGTCAGATCCTTCTGCTCCTCGTTGGGTTTGACACTCTTACTTATCGAAAGGACTACGATTGATCCCCTATACTTGTGGGTCATCAAGACTCTTTTCTGGCATCGTTGCCGGGGAGTGAAGCGCCTTTGGTAAGTGGAACTTGGTAAGGAAACATTCATATAGTGTGCTGAAATTTGTTGTCACTTGTAACTATGGATTCTAATCCTTTGAGGGGCTTGTTCGGGGTATCTTCACCTCGAACGGAAGCACAAAGAGTTGCTCCTCAACCTGCTGCACCTACTGAAAATATTTGCATTGAATTTCCTTCGGGTATGCTTGAGAAACTGCTCGCTAATCCTTTTACAGGAGATGGAACATCACATCCAGACTTGCATCTAATCTATGTAGATGAAGTTTGTGGTTTATTTAAGCTTGCAGGTTTGCCCTAGGATGAGGTCAAGAAGAAGGTATTTCCTTTATCTTTGAAGGATAAGGCGTTGACATGGTATAGGCTATGTGATGATACTGGATCATGGGACTACAATCAGTTGAAATTGCAATTTCATCAAAGGTTTTATCCTATGCATTTAGTACATCGTGATCGGAATTATATTTATAATTTTTGGCCTCGTGACAGACAAAGCATCACTCAACCTAGGGGGAGGCTTAAATCAATGCTATATTCATGCCCAAATCATGAGCTCTCGAGAGAAATTATCATTCAGAACTTCTATGCTCGGCTTTCTCATGATGATCACACCATGCTTGACACTTCTTGTACCGGTTCTTTTATGAAGAGAGATATTGACTTCAAATGGAATTTATTGGAGAGAATTAAACGCAACTCTGAAGATTGGGAGCTTGAAGAAGGTAAGCAGTCAGGTATGAATTTCACGTTTGATTGCGTTAAATCTATTGTTGAGGCAAATACCTTTAGTGACTTCAGCGCTAAGTATGGACTTGACTCTGAGATAGTAGCTTCATTGTGTGAATCCTTTGCTTCTCAAATTGATCTCCCCAAAGAGAAGTGGTTCAAATATCATCCTCCTTTAGAAGTCAATGTAGTTAAACCCACTCCAGTTGAAGAGAAAGTCATTGCCTATAGTGATCCTGTTGTTCCCAGTACTTACATTGAGAAATCACCTTTCCCTGTTAGGATAAAGGATCATTCTAAAGCTTCAACTGTGATACGTAGAGGCTACATTAGAATAGCTACACCCCCTAGGCAAATTAGAGTTGAACCTAGCATTACTATTATCAAAGATCTTCTGTCTGAAGAAGTTGAGGGACACAATATTCACTTCTGTGAAGATGGTGCTAGAATAGCTAAACCTCACGCTAGAGACAAACATAGGCCTGTTGTTGGCATGCCTGTGGTTTCTGTTAAGATAGGAGATCATTGTTATCATGGTTTAAGTGACGTGGGTGCTAGTGTTAGTGCAATACCTCAATCCCTATATGATGAAATCAAAGATGAGATTGCACATGTTGAGATAGAACCTATTGATGTCACTATTCAGCTTGCCAATAGAGGTACTATCTGCCCTGCGGGAATTTTTAGGGATGTTGAAGTCTTGTGTGGTAAAACGAAGTATCCTGCTGATTTCCTCGTTCTTGCTACCTCACAAGATAGCTTTTGTCCCATCATATTTGGTAGACCTTTTCTCAATACCATCAATGCTCATATTGATTGTGAGAAGCAAACTGTCACTGTTGGCTTTGAAGGTGTGTCACATGAGTACAATTTCTCTAAGTTTGGTAGACAACCTCATGAAAAGGAGTTGCCTAGTAGGGATGAAACTATTGCCTTAGCTTCTATTGCCGTACCTCCTACTGATCCCTTAGAGAAATACTTGCTTGAGCATGAAAATGATATGCATATGGATGAAAGGGATGAAATAGATAGAGTTGTCTTAGAACAATATCCTATCCTTAAGAATAACTTGCGTGTTGAACTGCTTGGGGATCCACCCCCACCAAAGGGTGATCCTGTGTTCGAGCTTAAACAGTTGCCTGATACTCTTAAGTATGCCTATCTTGATGAAAAGAAGATATATCATGTTATTATTAGTGCTAGCCTCTCAGAGCATGAAGAAAAGAAGTTACTAAAAACTCTAAGGAAGCACTGTGCTGCTATTGGATATACTCTTGATGATCTTAAGGGCATCAGTCCTACTCTATGCCAGCACAAGATTAAAACTGATCCTGATTTCAAACCAGTTGCTGATCATCAAAGGAGATTAAATCCTAAGATGAAAGAAGTAGTGAGGAAAAGAAATACTAAAGCTCCTGGAAGCGGGTATCATTTATTATGTTGCTCACAACAATTGGGTGAGTCCGGTGCATTGCATCTCTAAAAAGGGAGGTATTACCGTTGTCCCTAATGATAAGGATGAATTGATCCCGCAGATGATTATTACTGGCTATAGGATGGTGATTGATTTTAGGAAGTTGAATAAGGCCACTAGGAAAGATCATTACCCTTTGCCTTTTATCGACCAAATGCTAGAAAGGCTGTCCAAACACACACACTTCTGCTTTCTAGACGGTTATTCTGGTTTCTCCCAAATACCAGTTGCACAATCTGATCACGAGAATACCACTTTCACCTGCCCCTTCGGTACCTTTGCCTACAGACGTATGCCTTTTGGCTTATGTAATGCACCTGTCACCTTTCAAAGATGTATGATTGCTATATTCTCTGACTTTTGTGAAAAGATTGTAGAGGTTTTCATGGATGACTTTTCCGTTTACGGGTCTTCTTTTGATGATTGCCTCAGCAACCTTGATCGAGTCTTGTAGAGATGTAAAGACACCAATCTTGTCTTGAATTGGGAGAATTGTCACTTTATGGTTAATGAAGGCATTGTCTTAGGACATAAAATTTCTAAAAGAGGTATTGAAATCGATAAGGCTAAGGTTGATGCAATCGAGAAAATGCCATACCCCATAGATATCAAGGGTATAAGAAGTTTCCTTGGTCATGCTGGTTTCTATAGAAGGTTCTCTAACATCCCAATTTTTGGAATGTTAATATAACTATTAGATTAATTTGTTTGTTTGTTTGAGTGATTGAAACTCGAGTGAAGTTTGAAACTTTTTAAAAAAACTTTTGAATGAGAGGGAATAAAATGACTTTCCCCTTTTCCTGTGAATTCAAATTCATCCATTTAAAATCAGCGAGGGAAGCTAACATGACTTCCTCACCTATAAAGAATTTGAAAGGTGGATTTGAAAACTACTGAAAAATTTCCTATATGGGTTTCATTCGATCCTATTGCTATTTCAATTTTTTCTCGCAAAAAAAAATAAGAAAACAATATGAGAGGAGGTAATATGACACCCCAAAGGTCACAGGAAACCAGTGCCATTTTATTTGAAAAGTCAAATTTGGTTTTAGTTGATTTTTGTTTTTTTTAAATATATTTTTTATAAAAAATTTGTTTTGCCTCTAAAAATATGTCCACGTTTTAGGAATTGTTTTTCCGATCGTTTTGGTATATAATACCCTATATTTATTTTTGTTTTTAGTATATGTTTTTGTCCCTTTGTTGCTTTGTGAAACAAAAACGAATAAAAAAATTGCTAGCCAGGCCGAGCCAGCCACGGGCCACACCCCAGCCCAAACCATCGCTAGGGCGCACGAGCGCTCGAACCAGGAGCGCTACCTCCCTCGCAGCGCCGCCATCCACCTTTACACACACATCTCGTTCACGTACATTTTTTTTCTCTTTTCTCTCCCTCACGTGACTCTCTCTTTCCCTGGTGCGTGGACCCCGCCCCATCATCTTCTTCCTTTGCACCAAATAGAGGATCTTCAGCTCGCGTACGACACGCATGGAACTCCGGATTTCTCACGATCGCGTATCCATACCTTCCCCGTACGCACGAAGTTGTCCTATAAATACCTGAGACTCTCCTCGACCGATTCCTTTAAAAAATCCACGCCAAAACCCTTTGTACGCGAAGCTTTCGTCGTTTGGATCTCGCGGCAGAAGTTGCGGCTCATCGCCGGATTCCGACGTCCGTAAGCCATCCCGGTCCTTCATCTTCTGCAGTTTGACTTCTTTCAATTCGTATCTTCTTTTTGACAAGGTCTAATCTCACCTCTTCATCTCCACCGACCACCGCGAGCTCACAACGCCGCTATAGTTCACGGAGTTCACCTCGACGTCGTGCTCGCTGTCGTCACCACTAAGTTCCACCTTCAGCAAAAATCGGTCGCCCCTGACGTCCCGCAATTGTTGGACATCGCCGTCTCCGACCAAAATCACCGGAGCCGCCGCCCCATCGCCAACCTCTCCTCTGTCACAACCCAGCTCCTCTCTGTAAGAAAGAACGAGCGCTCTCTTTGTGCTAGATTTTTTTATCGAATAGTTATGTTAGGTTACATCGGTTTTTTTTAGTTAGATCTAGTAAACCGTTCGGTTCTGCTTTGTTACTCATATATGTACGAACTAGTTAAGTATCGGTCATTCACTTTTTAGCAACGCAACAAACATCCAACAGCCATTCACATCGCGTCACTTGTCGTCTGTCCGAAACCTAACATTTTCAGAAAAATCCCGTTTTAGATTAGATCTCAGTTTTGTTTTTTTATATTTAGTTTTATAACTCCAAATTAGGTGATTCTTTTTGCGAGATCACAAACTTCTTGTAGTTTCCGAAAATATATAATTTGTCTATGTTTGGATTTACAAAATTTCAATTAGATCAGTTTTGATTTAAATCTTGTTTTGCTTATACCGGGAGTTTAAAAATAGCTTTTAAAGTAATTATTTTTGCTACTGTTTCCTATTGATCATATCTTTCAGTAGTTTATGTTTCAAAAAATTTAAATATTTTTACTTGGCATTTTTATCAAAACAGATTTTGTTTTAGTTCTTTTAGGATTATAGCTATTTGTTTTTCTATATTTGTTCTTAAATTAGTTTCTTTTATATTTGAGAAAGTTTATATTTTGTTTTCTGTTAGACAACAGTAGGTTTTCAACAAAAACAAAATTTTATTTTTATTTGTTATCTTGAAATCAATTCTAGTTTTCTAATAACTTGCAATTGATTTCCCTACTAGTTTACTCCCATTTGAAAATACTTTCAAAATAGTTTTATGAAAAATACTTTATTTTATCTTAGTTAAATATATATTTTATTATCTGTTATTTTACTATTTTAGTGTTTTATTTTCAGTTAGAAGAAAAACTATTTAGTGTTTGATGTAGTAGAAGACTCCCTAGTTTTCTTTGAAATTTTCCTTTGGATTCTTATTCGCTCTCTCTTACTGATTTCGATTGCATCAACTTTTATTGTTGTTTGTGATTTGATTGCTAGAATGATTGCTAGTGTGAGTGCTTATGTAATGCTATGTTTGATTATATAGATTTCATCGGAGAATGACGAATAGGTCTATCACGTATCTCCCGAGAACGATAATTCTTCTTCATCAACCTCACCAGGCAAGTCACGTTGATCATATTATTACCTATGTTTTGTATCCATAGTAGTTCTACCTTTCTTCACCCAATTGCATGCGAAGTAGTTACTTGGAAATTTGGATCTTGATGTAGTATCATGTGGTAGGCACCCAACACCCTTGTTACTTGGCCCGGGACGATGAACTTTATTCTGCTATGCTTTTAGTAGATGGGATTTTCGTTGAGTGTTTACCATGAGTGTTGTGAGAACTTAATAATCAAGACCTAAAGACTCCAAGACTTGCAATACCTCGGAATGAAATATACCACTGGGTGAAGGACAGTTTAGATGGGTCCTTGGAGAAACCAGTGGACGACCCGGGATGCATGGGAAAGGCCCATGACATCTTGCGGAAAGCTGCACCGAGGCTCAAAGAGACGGAGGATATTTTCAAGACCCAAGGCTTACCTGCACAGCCACAAGTCATTATGGGATCCGGCTTGGTTGGACAACGTGGTGACTCTGGACAGGCGGTGCTACGAGATGTAGAAGAACGGTAGGATTGGATGGGCACCGACAGAGGATCGGAGGAACCCGTTGTAAGACCATGTTTTGATCATCCAATCTTCAAACACCCTGAAGTGCGAGGATATACACAGAGGCGATCAAATCTTGTGGGGAACATGTGCAAAACTCTGCAAAGTACTCAAACCTAATCGATTAGTCGTGTCCACGGTCATGGACAACTTGAGCCAAAGGAACTGAAACTATCAGGAATTCTCAACACCATTATATATATTTGATGTGGGTAATATTGATAACTTGGGTATGAGAACTGGTTGGTGGAACCATCTCATTAACAACCAACTACGTAGTAATATTTTGCTTTTATCCCCTCTGTTGTTGTACGAGAAAACTTTGCTTTCTGCTAAAAACTTATAGCCCCACCTGCCATATATGCATATAGTATAGATGATATTTTACCTCTCTCTTTTGTGACTTGCCGGCATATTCAATATGCTGACCTACACGGCTGCAACATCTTATGTTGCAGATATTTTCTTCGATGAGTAAGAGTACGATTCAGGGTTACGGTCTGCACTCAACTTGCCGTTGGTGTTTATTGGGATTCCACTCCCTTTGACTGTTTTCCGCTAAGATTTTGAGGTATATATCAATTTTACGTTATTTACATGTGATTGCACTTTGATATATACATTGATGTACTGTGTGTGCCAGCATACTGATCCAGGGATGGCACAGATACATACAGGCTTGACTCGTTTTGAGTCGGGTCGCTACAGATCTGGTATTAGAGCATATGTTGACTGTAGGACGTGACCCTAGAAACTGGAAATTTCTTAGGATAGGATCTCTCTAAAATTTTATTTCCAAGAACATCCTTACTTCTCATCCTTTCTGATTTCATCAAATGTTCTCTCTCACCTCAAATAGTTAGACAATACCCTTACCCCTTTGACGACATGAAGGAGCAACTGAGTCCCACTTCAAAGTAAAGAGGATTTCATCATGCATTTGAAGAATTGGAGCTGCGCCAATTGAAGACTCTCAAGACCCAAAGAATTCGAAGACCCTGAAGCGTTCGAATATTTATATGACCATTAGAAGTCCAAACCCCTGTTATATACCCATGTTAGATACGATGATTTGTGAGCCGTCATTGGTGTGTGTTTTTTGACAGCCAGAAATAAAACCTATTCTCAAAAATATTGTTTGTATTGTGTGTATCTCCCTCTCTCTCTTACCCATCTCATCCCCAAAAACTCAACCCTACCAGATGGAGTATGAAGCTGGACTTGTAATCTGTGGACCAATGACCCAGCTGGAGGCTGATATATGGATTCAGAACATGGAGAACCACTTCGGGAACAATTTGATTTCAAGGAAATATGAAGTGGCACACGCTCTTCAATACTTTACCCAAGGTGCTGCTATTTGGTGGAAAATGCATCATGCCATACAAGGATTTAGTGGAGCAGAAACTTGGGACGAATTCAAGAAGACTCTATTAAGATCCCGTCTTATTCAGAAGTGCTATCATAATCCGAAGAAGAAGACTTGTGCATGCAAGATCTGTGGAGAAATATGAGACACCCAGGAGGAACACAAGGATGGATGCACTCATTGCGAAGAGAATCACCCAGCGGAGGAATGCCCAACTAGTCAGGTGACTTGTTTCTTGTGTGAAGGAACCACCCACTACCCAGCCCAGTGTTACATTTACCCCAAGGTGCAACAAGTTGTCAAGGAGCAGAAAGAAGCAATGGAGGAAACACTCACGAAGAATATTTTAGAAGAACTTGTGATGAAGGAAAATATTGGAGACCCTGATGGACAGAGCCTAACCAGATTTTTCTCCAATGCCTGTTACTCATGTGGAGAGGAAGGACATTTTTCACACGAGTGCATGAAGAAAAGACAAGAGTATCTGGGAAACTTCCCGATGGAAAAGGTAGAGTTTGATCCACTTGAAATAGAAGAACTGGCCAAAATGAAGGAGTCCGGAAAGAAGAGAAAATACACCAGCCAGAGTCAAATCCCTGCACAGAAGGACCTGAGTCATACCAGATGTTTCAAGTGTAAGGAGTTGGGCCACTACATCAATATGTGCCTAGGAAGGAAGCAGGAATCCCAAGGAGAAAAAGCAAACACTAAGAAGCCTCGAGACTTATCCGAACTCATTTGCTTTTGTTGCAAGGAAGCAGGACATTATGCTAGTGATTGTCCACATGGGAAGAAAGCTAAAATGGAGTAGTTAAGTTTTGACAGTGGCAATAAGTGTAACCTGGAGCACTCTTGTTTTCATGAGATTATGGAGTTGAATTTTTGTAACAGAAGTCTCTGAGATTGTAATAACTCATGAGTCAAAAAAATTGTTGTGTCAAGATTTCCTATGTCGAAACTGTATGCGTTGTTTTCTCTACGAGCAAAGATCTCAGAACATTTATGAGGATATGAGAAAAATATGGTCTATGCAGGCATGAGTATAATTCATTTTAAATGTGGTAGTAATCGGTAAACCCACAGGATCCAATGAGTAGGAATGTACCATGCTTACCAAGGAGACACATACATTCCTCTGAGTACCTATTTTCTGACACCTGCAGATGACAACCCTCTACGAGTCCTTCCTCAAGGGCCCAGAAACGATCATGACCCTGACTAGTGATCATGATTACCCAAAATCCTGAAGGACATGATGAAGCACATTCATATTGAAGGAGATGCAGTCTACAAAGGCTACCCGTTCATGGAAAGTGGAGTGGAACTTTGGTATGTGGAAGTACACCTCCACCATGTGAAAGGAGTTTGTCCAAAGACTATGGCGCAATACTTTTTCATTTCACGTGTACCACGAGCAACCTTCTTTGATGTTGTTCGTGAAGCTGCCATGGAAGCCATACGTCAGATTGGAGAAATACTTGAAGCAAGACTCCATCATACCCAGGAATACCTGAGTGAAGTGCATGCGGAGATGATGGAGATGAAGCTCATGGCCACCATGATAAAGCAAAAGATGGATGATTTCAAGGAGCACACTGGAAAGTTCCAGTGGAACTAAAGTATCTCCAATGGAGACAAATGAATAAAGTTGGCAGAAATGCTTAACCATACCGAACAATGTGGATGGCAGCATTTGTAACAAAGTTATTTTTGAATTTGGAGGTTTGAGAAGAAATTAAGGATGTAAAAAAGGATTGAATATGTAATGAATATGATTTATGGATGAAGCAATACCTTTTATGGTAAACACACCCATGGAAAAAAAAGGTATACCACAGAGTGGCGTATGAGCCAAAAATAAGTCTGAGGATTTTTTTATATGATGGTTACCCCAAGAGTATGATGGAATGAAATACTATAGGATTTAAAGGCAGAGTAATTCCAAGTATGCCTGCAACCCACAGACCCCGGGATTAATAAGGATCAAGTACTACCTTTATGAAAAAAGAAACTTGGAAGAAGCTATGATGGATCAGCAAACATTTTCTTAGGAGCATACGAAAACCCCAGAGTTGTGAAGATACGATAGATGTTTTGTACAGCTTGCAGAACCAATGGATTATCCGAACTTCGTTCATGGACAAGAGAAATTATGCAATGCTTGTGAGGATGCCCAAGTGTTAGAATACGAGATTCACTAAGCCTTATACAAGGTAATGATTTCAGTGCGACATGGCTTGGCCACCATGACGACTTACTATTATCATTCTCTTGCTATTCGGAATGGTAAATCTGAGAGACTTACCCATAGTGAGAGACGATGTTCTTTGCAGCTTTTGTTTAAGCCTTAGAATGGTATGATGAAAGCCCCATGTACATGGCATTTGTTGTCACGCGTAGGAAATTTTACGGTGAGGATGAAGACAAGACCTCTCTCCCTGCAGGATAACCACAAATGGTACACCACCAGGAGAATCATCGATACGTTATTTAGAATGATCACGAGATTGTCAGTTAAGAAGACTCGGTGACGGAAGAAGCTTATATCAACAGAAGAACCCTCGATTTTGATGGAAATGTTATGAATGTAATGGAAGATGCAGCAACAAAGGAGTTAGTATGAAGAATGTGAGGAGTCAGATGCCAAGACCCGAGAGGATTGCTAAAATTTTGAGGGACCGGTAATTCTTATTTTAAGTGTGGTACCATCCCACTTTGCAGGAGATTGGATTTGTTTGAAGATGTCCAAAACCCTAACCCTTCTTTCTAGCATCTTCGAATCTCGAGGACGAGATTCATTTTAAGTGTGGTAGGTTTGTAACATCCCAAATTTTGGAATGTTAATATAACTATTAGATTGATTGTTTGTTTGTTTGAGTCATTAAAACTCAAGTGAAGTTTGAAACTTTTTAAAAAAAACTTTTGAATGAGAGGAAATAAAATGACTTTCCCCTTTTCCTGTGAATTCAAATTCATCCATTTAAAATCAGCCAGAGAAGCTTACATGACTTCCTCAACTATAAAGAATTTGAAAGGTGGATTTGAAAACTACTGAAAAATTTCCTATTTGGGTTTCATTCGATCCTATTGCTATTTCAAAGTTTTAAAGAATTCAAATTTTTCTCGCAAAAAAAATCAAAAAAATTATGAGAGGAGGTAATATGACACCCCAAAGGTTAGAGGAAACCAGTGCCATTTTATTTGAAAAGTCAAATTTGGTTTTAGTTGATTTTTTTTAAACATATATTTTATAAAATTTCTGTTTTGCCTCTAAAAATATGTCCATGTTTTAGGAATTGTTTTTCCGATCGTTTTGGTATATAATACCCTATATTTATTTTTGTTTTTAGTATATGTTTTTGTCCCTTTGTTGCTTTGTGTAAAACAAAAACGAATAAAAAAATGCTGGCCAGGCCCAGCCAGCCACGAGCCCCACCCGAGCCCAAACCAGCGCTAGGGAGCACGAACGCTCGAACCAGGAGCCCTACCTCCCTCCCAGCACCGCCATCCACCTTTACGCACACATCTTGTTCACGTGCATTTTTTTATTTTCTCTCCCTCACGTGACTCTCTCTTTCCCTGGTGCGTGGACCCCGCCCCATCATCTTCTTCCTTTGCACGAAACAAAGGATCTTCAGCTCGTGTACGACACGCATGGAACTCCGGATTTCTCAGGATCGCATATCCATACCTTCCCCGTATGCACGAAGTTGTCCTATAAATACCTGAGACTCTCCTTGACCGATTCCTTTAAAAACCCCATGCCAAAACCCTTTGTACGCGAAGCTTTTGTCGTTTGGATCTCGCGGCAGAAGCTGCGGCTCATCGCCGGATTCCGACGTCCGTAAGCCATCCCGGTCCTCCTTCTTCTGCAGTTCGATTTCTTTCAATCCGTATCTTCTTTTTGACAAGGTCTAATCTCATCTCTTCATCTACAGTGACCACCTCGAGCTCACAACGCCGCTATAGTTCACGGAGTTCACCTCGACGTCGTGCTCGCTGTAGTCACCAGTAAGTTCGACCTTCAGCAAATTTGGTCGCCCCTGACGTCCCGCACCTGTTTGACATCGCCGTCTGCTACCAACATCATCGGAGCCGCCACCCCATCGCCAAACTCTTCTCTGCCACGACCCAGCTCCTCTCTGTAAGAAAGAACGAGCGCTCTCTTTGTGCTAGATTTTTTTATCGAATAGTTATGTTAGGTTAGATCGGTTTTTTTAGTTAGATCTAGTAAACCGTTCGGTTCTACTTTATTAGTCATCTATGTCCGAACTAGTTAAGTATCGGTCATTCACTTTTTAGCAACGCAACAAACATCCAACAGCCATTCACATCGCGCCACTTCTCGTCTGTCCGAAACCTAACATTTTCACAAAAATCCCGTTTTAGATTAGATCTCAGTTTTTTTGTATCTTTAGTTTTATAACTCCTAATTAGGTGATTCTTTTTGCGTTAGATCATAAATTTCTTGTAGTTTCCGAAAATATATAATTTGTCTATGTTTGGATTTATAAAATTTGAATTAGATGAGTTTTGATTTAAATCTTGTTTTTCTTATACCGGGAGTTTAAAAATAGCTTTTCAATTAATTATTTTTTCTACTGTTTCCTATTGATCATATCTTTCTGTAGTTTAAGTTTCAATTATTTTTAAATATTTTTACTTGGGGTTTTTATCAAAACAGATTCTATTTTAGTTCTTTTAGGATTATAGTTATTTCTTTTTCTATATTTGTTCTTCAATTAGTTTCTTTTATATTCGAGAAAGTTTATATTTTGTTTTCTGTTAGATAATAGTAGGTTTTCAACAAAAACAAAATTTTATTTTTATTTGTGATCATGAAATCAATTCTAGTTTTCTAATAACTTGCAATTGATTTCCCTACTAGTTTACTCCCATTTGAAAATACTTTCAAAATAGTTTTATGAAAAATACTTTATTTTATCTTAGTTAAATATATATTTTATTCTCTGTTATTTTACTATTTTAATGTTTTATTTTCAGTTAGAACAAAAACTATTTAGTGTCTAATGTAGTAGAAGACTCCCTAGTTTTCTTTGAAATTTTCCTTTGGATTCTTATTCGCTCTCTCTTATCGATTTTGATTGCATCAACTTTTATTGTTGTTTGTGATTTGATTGCTAGAATGATTGCTAGTGTGAGTGCTTATGTGAATGCTTTGTTTGATTATATAGATTTCATCGGAGAGTGACGAATAGTTATATCACGTACCTCCCGAGAACGATAATTCTTCTTCATCAACCTCACCAAGCAAGTCACGTTGATCATATTATTACCTATGTTTTATATGCATAGTAGTTCTACCTTTCTTCACCCAATTGCATGCAAAGTAGGTACTTGGAAATTTGGATCTTGATGTAGTATCCTCTGGTAGGCACCCAACACCCTTGTTACTTGTCCCGGGACGATGAACTTTATTCTGCTATGCTTTTAGTAGACGGGGTTTTGGTTGAGTGTTTACCATGAGTGTTGTGAGAACTTAATAATCAAGACCTGAAGACTCCAAGACTTGCAAGACCTCAGAACGAAATATACCTCTGGGTGCAGGACGGTTTGGATGGGCTCCCTGGAGAAACCAGTGGACGACCCGGGATGCATGGGGAAGCGCCATGACATCTTGCGGAAAGCTTCACCAGGCTCAAAGAGACGGAAGGATATTTTCAAGACCCAAGGCTTACCTGCACAACCACTAGTCATTATGGGCTCTGGCTTGGTTGGACAACGTGGTGACTCTGGACAGGCGGTGCTACGATATGCAGAAGAACGGTAGGATTGGATGGGCACCGACAGAGGATCAGAGGAACCCGTTGAAAGACCATGTTTTGATCATCCGGTCTTCAAACACCCTGAAGTGTGAGGACATACACGGAGGCGATCATATCTTGTGGGAACGTGTGCAAAACTCTGCAGAGTACTCAAACCTAATCGATTAGCCGTGTTCACGGTCATGGACAACTTGAGCCAAAGGAACTGAAACTATCAGGAATTCTCAACACCATTATATATATTTGATGTGGGTAATATTGATAACTTGGGTATGAGAACTGGTTGGTGGAACCATCTCATTAACAACCAACTACGTAGTAATATTTTTCTTTTAGCCCCTCTCTTGTTGTAGGAGAAAACTTTGCTTTCCGCTAAAAACTTACAGCCCCACCTACCATATCTGCATATAGTATAGATGATATTTTACCTCTCTCTTTTGTGACTTGCCGGCATATTCAATATGTTGACCTACATGGCTGCAACGTCTTATGTTGCAGATATTTTCTTCGACGAGTTAGAGTACAATTCAGGGTTACGGTCTGCACTCAACTTGCCGTTGGTGTTTATTGGGACTCCACTCCCTTTGACTGTTTTCCGATGAGATTCTGAGGAATATATCAATTTTACGTTATTTACATGTGATTGCACTTTGATATATACATTGATGTACTGTGTGTGCCAGCATCCTGATCCAGGGATGGCACAGATACACACAGGCTTGACTCGTTTTGAGTCGGGTCGCTACAGGTTCATCAAAGACTTCTCTAAGATTTCTAGCCCTCTTACCAATCTCTTGCAAAAGGATATTCCTTTTGTCTTTGACGATGATTGTGAGGAAGCCTTTGAAATACTTAAGAGAGCTTTGATAAGTGCACCTATTGTTCAACCACCTGATTGAAACTTGCCTTTTGAGATCATGTGTGACGCTAGTGATTATGGTGTTGGTTCTGTCCTAGGGCAAAGAGTCGATAAGAAGTTGAATGTTATTCACTACGCTAGTAAAACTCTAGATAGTGCCCAGAGAAACTAAGCTACTACGGAGAAGGAATTTTTAGCAGTCGTGTTTGCGTGTGATAAGTTCAGGTCTTACATAGTTGATTCCAAAGTCATTATTCACACTGATCACGCTGCTAGTAAGTACCTCATGGAGAAGAAGGACGCTAAACCTAGACTTATCAGATGGGTTCTCTTGCTATAAGAATTTGATTTGCACGTCGTCGACAGAAAGGGTGCTGATAACCCAGTAGCAGATAACTTGTCTAGGTTGGAGAACGTTCTTGATGACCCACAACCTATTGATGATAGCTTTCCCGATGAGCAATTGAATGTCATCAATACTTCCCGTAGTGCACCGTGGTATGCTGATTATGCAAACTATATCATTGCCAAATACATACCACCTAGTTTCACATACCAGCAAAAGAAGAAATTCTTCTTTGACTTGAGACACTACTTTTGGGATGATCCTCACCTTTATAAGGAAGGAGTAGATGGTGTTATTAGACGTTGTGTACCTGAACATGAACAGGGACAGATCCTACAGAAGTGTCAATCCGAGGCCTACGGAGGACACCATGCGGGAGATAGAACTGCACACAAGGTATTGCAATCAAGTTTCTATTGCCCACTCTCTTCAAGGATGCACGTAAGTTTGTCTTGTCTTGTGACGAATGTCAAAGAATAAGTAATATTAGCAAATGTCAGGAAATTCCTATGAACTATTCACTTGTCATTGAACCATTTGACGTCTGGGGCTTTGATTATATGGGACCTTTTCCAAAATCCAATGGGTATACTCACATCTTAGTTGATGTTGATTACGTCACTAAGAGGGTAGAAGCTATCCCCACTAGTAGTGATGATCACAACACCTCTATCAAGATGCTGAAAGAAGTTATCTTCCCTAGATTTGGAGTCCCTAGATATCTAATGACCGACGGTGGTTCACACTTCATTCATGGTGCTTTCCGTAAAACGCTTGCTAAGTACTATGTCAACCATAGAATTGCGTCTCCCTATCAGCCTCGGTCTAGTGGTCAAGTAGAGCTAAGTAATAAAGAGATTAAACTAATTCTGCAAAAGACTGTCAACAGGTCTAGAAAGAATTGGTCTAAGAAGCCCGATGATGCACTGTGGGCTTATAGAACTGCCTATAAGAATCCCATGGGCATGTCTCCGTACAAAATGGTGTACGGTAAAGCATGTCATTTACCTCTTGAGCTAGAGCATAAAGCTTATTGGGCAATCAAAGAGATCAACTTTGATTTCGAACTTGCCGGTGAGAAAAGGTTATTTGACATTAGCTCGCTTGATGAGTGGAGAACTCAAGCATATGAGAATGCCAAGCTTTTCAAAGAGAAGGTTAAGAGGTGGCATGATAAGAGGATACAAAAGCGTGAGTTCAATGTAGGTGATTATGTCTTGCTATATAACTCTCATTTAAGATTCTTTGCAGGCAAGCTTCTCTCTAAATGGGAAGGTCCCTATGTTGTTGAGGAAGTATATCGTTCCGGTGATATCAAGATCAACAACACGGAAGGTAATTTTCCGAGAGTGGTAAATGGGCACAGAATCAAGCACTATATCTCAGGTACTCCCATAAATGTTCAAAGCAATATCATCAATACCATAACTCTGGAAGAATACCTAAGGGACATTTATCAGCCTCTATCAGACTCTGAAAACGAAGAGGTATCTGATTCGGTAAGAAAACAGAGTCCAAAACTTTTCCAGTAGGAAATTTTCTCTGTTTTGGAATATTTGAAAAAATACAAAAATTGGAAGTAGTCCGGAAAGTGCGCGAGGAGGCGACAAGCCTGCACGGCGCGGGCCCACCCCCTAGCCACGCCGTGAGGGCTTGTGGCCACCTCGTGCGCCTCCCGGACTTCGTTTTCGTGCATGCGACTCCTTCTAGTCTGAAAAAATCATTATATATACTTCCGTTTGGTCTGACCCCTACATCACGCAGATTTCCTTTGTTTTCCGTTTCGAGCTTGTTTTCTGCCGCAGATCTAGGTTAAGATGTCTTCTCAAGAATCTATGGGGGAGAGCAACCTTCGTCAAATCTAGGGAGAAGTTCATGCTGATCTGAAAATGATGGAGGTCATGGAGGCAAAGGAGATGGATCAGGCATGGGACAAAGTGCAATCTGTGCTCAACAAGGAAGAAGTTGAAGAAGTGGATTTCCTCCAACCCTACCTCCACCTACTGTCTCCATCTTTGATTGAACTCTTGAGGTTTAGTGAAACAACTCGTGCTCGCAATACTTGTCGCACTCGTGAAGTTGTTTTGCTGGAGAAACATATCACAGATCTCCAAAGTATAAATCGAATACTAATGGCCCTCTTGGAATCAAAGGTTGCAACCACTTCACCACCTTCACCACCAAAGGAAGACAACTGAGCATTGGTATGGGCAATCCCCTTGGCTTGTGCCAAGCTTGGGGGAGTTGCCCCGGTATCGTATCACCATCACATCTTTTGCCTTTACCTTTGTTTTAGTTTTCCTTTTTAGTTTTCTTTTTCTCTAGTAGTTTAAAAGTCTTAGTGTTATAGTTTTGAGTTTTGCTTTGTGTCACCCGCGATGTATTCTTGCTCATGAGCCATACAATAAAGAGTGTCTTAGTTGAAGGGCTTTGCCTCTTGCCTTGATCAAAAGAGTGAGAATAGAACAAAAGCATGAAAGATCATGTAATGATATTATGGGAAGTGATGGCTTCACATATAAAAAGAATGCGGATTGAAACTTATTAAGGATAGTCAAACGTAGACCTTGGTCATTGTTGCAATTAATAGGAAGTGATAAAAAAGGAGAGGTTCACATATAAACATATCATCTCTGACACCATCTATGATTGTGAACACTCACCAAACTATTGCATGCCTAGAAGTAGATGTTGGACAAGGAAGACAACATAATGAATTGTGTTTGCTTGGCTCTGAACAATGTTATATGATTAGAGATCCCTTAGCATGTGACGATTGCTTCCACCTCATATTAGCCAAAACTCCCGCACCAAGTAGAGATACTACTTGTGCATCCATAAACCTTCAAACCAGTTTTGCCATGAGTGTCCACCATACCTACCTATGGATTGAATAAGATCCCTCAAGTAAGTTGTCATTGGTGCAAGCAATAAAAATTGCTCTCTAATATGTATGATCTATTAGTGTGTGGAAAATAAGCTTTATACGAACTTGTGATGAGCAAGACATAAAAGCGACAGACTGCATAATAAAGTTATTTATCACAGGAGGCAATATAAAGTGGCGTTCCTCCGCACTAAGAGGACACGCATCCAAACATCAAAAGCGCATGACAACCTCTGCTTCCCTCTGCGAAGGGCCTATCTTGTACCTTTACTTTTTGTCTTTGAAAGAGTCATGATGATCTTCACCAATTCCTTATTTTCCTTTGTCTGGGCTACCGTCACATGCTTGGGAAAGATCTATATTCATATGTCAACTTGGAGGTAAGTATTCATGAATTATTACTGTTGACATTACCCTTGAGGTAAGCAATTGGGAGGCAAAATTATAAGCCCCTATCTTTCTCTGTGTCCAGCTGAAACTTTGATCTCATGAGTACCACGTGAGTTGTAGCAATTGTAGAGAACGAAAGAATGATTGAGTATGTGGATTTGCTTTACAAGCTCTTATTTGACTCTTTCTGATGTTGTGATAAATTGCAATTGCTTCAATGACTACAGGCTATCGGTTCTTACTTATCGGTAAGGTTCTTGATCCATGCTTTACTTTGTGAAGGAATTATCACTTTAGCATGAGAGATTATATGTTGGTAATGTTGTTCTGATCTTGATCATGATGCATGCATGTTCGTATCTTGTTTTGTCGACACCTATCTCCCTAAACATGTGGACATATTTATTGAGCTCGGCTTTCGCTTGAGGACAAGCGAGGTCTAAGCTTGGGGGAGTTGATACGTCCATTTGGCATCATGTTTTCATGTTGATATTTATCGCTTCTTTGGCTATTATTTCACTTCACGGTACTATTCTTATGCCTTTTCTCTCTTATTTTGTAAGGTTTACATGAAGAGGGAGAATACCGGCAACTGGAATTCTGGCCTGAAAGTGGAGCAAAGTTGACATACCTATTCTGTGCAACTCCAAACGCCGTGAAAATCAACGGGGATTTTTTTCCCAATTTATCAAAAATACTAAGCCGAAGAAGTGCCACAGGTGCACCAGGGGGTGCCCACAAGCCTGCACGGCGCGGCCACCCCCCCAGGTCGCGCCATGGGGGTTTGTGGGCTGCCCACTGGCCCACTGGCCCCCCTCTTTTGCTATATGGAGGGTTTCGTCCAGGAAAAAATCACAGAGGAGCTTTTTCATGGTTTCACCGCCGCCACGAGGCGGAACTTGAGCAGAACCAATCTAGATCTCCGGCAGGACGATCCTGCTGGGGAAACTTCCCTCCCGGAGGGGGAAATTCATCGCCATCGTCATCACCAACACTCCTCTCATCGGAGGGGACTCGTCACCATCAACATCTTCATCAGCACCATCTCATCTCCAAACCCTAGTTCATCACTTGTAACCAATCTCCGTCTTGCGACTCCGATTGCTACTTGTAAGGTTGCTAGTAGTGTTGAATACTCTTTGTAGTTGATGCTAGTTGGATTACTTGGTGGAAGAGTTTATGTTCAGATCCTTGATGCTACTCATTACCTCTCTGGTCATGAATATGATTATGCTTTGTGAGTAGTTACTTTTGTTCCTGAGGACATGGGATAAGTCATGCTAATAATAGTCATGTGAATTTGGTATTCGTTCGGTATTTTGATATGTTGTATGTTGTTTTTCCTCTAGTGGTGTTATGTGAACGTCGACTACATAACACTTCACCGTTATTTGGGCCAAGAGGAAGGCATTGGGAAGTAGTCAGTAGATGATGGGTTTCTAGAGTGATAGAAGCTTAAACCCTAGTTTTATGCGTTGCTTCGTAAGGGGCTGATTTGGATCCACTAGTTTAATGCTATGGTTAGACTTTGTCTTAATTCTTCTTTCGTAGTTGCGGATGCTTGCGAGAGGGGTTAATCATAAGTGGGATGCTTGTCCAAGTAAGGGCAGTACCCAAGCGCTGGTCCACCCATATGTCAAACTATCAAAGTAATGAACGTGAATCATATGAACATGATGAATCTAGAATGACAGAAATTCACGTGTGTCCTCGGGAGCGTTTTTCCTCCTATAAGACTTTGTCCAGGCTTGTCCCTTGCTACAAAAGGGATTGGGCCACTTTGTTGCACCGTTGCTAATTTTGTTACTTGTTGCTTGCTACGAATCATCTCACCACACAATCACTTGTTACTGGCAATTTCAGTGCGTGCAGATTTTACCTTGCTGAAAACCACTTGTCAGATCCTTTTGCTCCTCGTTGGGTTCGACACTCTTACTTATCGAAAGGACTACGATTGATCCCCTATACTTGTGGGTCATCAGATGGCAGAAAATCGAACATCACCGCCCACAAAACCTTTTGTGTTCTACTCGAGATAACATCTACGCATGAACCTAACTCATGATGCCACTGTTGGGGAACTTTGCATGGGAAACAAAAAATTTCCTACGCACACGAAGACCTATCATGGTGATGTCCATGTACGAGTGGAGATTTCGATCTACGTACCCTTGTAAATCGCACAGCAGGAAGCGATAAGAAACGCGGTTGATGTAGTGGAACATCTTCACGTCCATCGAACCGTCCCACGAACCATCCCACGATCCGTCCCACGAACCGTCTCGTGATCCGTTCTGATCTAGTGCCAAACAGACGGCACCTCCGCGTTCAGCACACGTACAGCCCGATGACGATCTCGGCCTTCTTGATCTAGCAAGAGAGACGGAGAAGTAGATGAGTTCTCCGGCAGCGTGACGTCGTGTCGGTGTTGGTGATAATCTATTCGTGCAGGGCTCCGCCCAAGCTCCGCAGAAATCTAATCTACAGGAAGAACTACAAGGTGTAGGTTTGAGTTGCACGTGGCAAAGTTGTGTCTCAAAAAGCCCTAAACCTCTAGTATATATAGGAGGAGGGGAGGGGCTAGCCTTGGGGCTCAAAGCCCTCAAGGTTGCGCCGGCCAAGGGGGAGGAGTTGGACTCCAATCCCAATTCGGTTTGGTGGGGAAGGAGTCCACTCCTTCCTTCCCACCTCCCTCTCCTTTTTTTCCTTAGGTATTTTTGCTTGGGTGCCATAGCCTTCTTGGACTGACTCCACCAGCCCACTAAGGACTTGGTGCGCCACCCTAAGGCTGTGGGCTCACTCCCGGGTGCGTGGGCCCCTCCTGGTAAACACCCGGAACCCATTCTTCACTCCCGGTACACTGCCGGAAATGCCCGAAACTTTCCGGTGACCAAATGAAACCATCCTATATAACAATCTTCATTTCCGGAACATTCCGGAAACCCTCGTGATGTCCGTGATATCATCCGGGACTCCGAACAACCTTCGGTCACCAACACATATAACTCAACTATACTAAAACATCATCGAACCTTAAGTGTGCAGACCCTGCGGGTTCCAGAACTATGTAGACATGACCCGAGATACTCCTCGGTCAATATCCAATAGCGGGACCTAGATGCCCATATTCGATCCTACATATTCTACGAAGATCTTATCGGCTGAAACTCTATACCAAGGATTCATATAATCCCGTATGTCATTCCCTTTGTCCTTCGGTATGTTACTTGCCCGAGATTTGATCGTCGGCATCCATATATCTATTTCAATCTCGTTACCGACAAGTCTCTTTACTCGTTCTGTAATACAAGATCCTGAGACTTACACTTAGTCACATTACTTGCAAGGCTTGTTTGTGATGTTGTATTACCGACTTGGCCCCGAGATACTTCTCCGTCACATGGAGTGACAAATCCCAGTCTTGATCTACACTAACTCAACGGACACCTTCGGAGATACCTGTAGAGCACCTTTATAGTCACCCAGTTATGTTGCGACGTTTGATACACACAAGGTATTCCTCCGGTGACAGCGAGTTATATGATCTCATGGTCATAGGAATAAATACTTGACACGCAGAAAAGAATAGCAATAAAATAACACGATCACATGCTACGTTTATAACTTGGGTCTTCTCCATCACATGATTCTCCTAATGATGTGATCCCGATATCAAGTGACAACACTTGCCTATGGCCAGGAAACCTTGACCGTCTTTGATCAACGAACTAGTCAACTAGAGGCTCACTAGGGACAGTGTGTTGTCTATGTATCCACACATGCATTTGAGTTTGCAATCAATACAATTCTAGCATGGATAATAAACGATTATTATGAACAAGGAAATATAATAATAACTAACTTATTATTGCCTCTAGGGCATATTTCCAACGTAAACTTCGGGTGGTTAAACCAAAATCACACAAAACGAGGGAGTATCTTGCTCTGATATCAATTGAAAGTGCATTGTATCGACTAGAGGGGTGATAGGGTGTTTTTTTCGAAATCATCACTGAGGAAATACAGAGTGATGAAATGTTATGCAGCGAATGAAATACTCAAGTGCATGCGAACATGGTAACAACACAGTCATCATGATGAAATGGGGCATACACGAGAAATGAGTAGCAAGTAATCAAGATAAGCGGGCGAAGAGTAAAGTGATTGTGGAATTTGGATTGAGGAAATTGAGAAAGTCTTTAGTCAAAGTCTTCAAACAACAGGGAGCAATTTCATCAACTTATGAATGAGGAAATGAAAGGATTGAGGAAATAGAACCCAATTACTCGATGAAGACACAAGATTTGTTTGACCAGTTCCAATTGTTGTGATAGTTGTACGTCTCGTTGGAGCGGTGTGGAATCTAAACCAATGGACACTAAGTCTTCACTATATTACCCTTGAGCTAAAGCCACTTAGACTCCACCCTGTCACTCGCGATAAGTCTTCAAGGTAGACTCCCAAACCTTCACAGACTTGGTCACCCAACAATCCACAATGGCTCTTGGCTGCTCTAGACCATGACGCCTAACCGTTTGGAAGATACACAATATTCAAAGGTAACAGGCGTTGGTTCCTGATACGTCCATTTTGCATCATATTTTTATGTTGATATTTATCGCTTCTTGGGCTATTATTTCACTTCACGGTACAATACTTATGCATTTTCTCTCTTATTTTGCAAGGTTTACATGATAAGGGAGAATGCCGACAGCTGGAATTCTGGCCTGAAAAAGGAGCAAAGTTGAGATATCTATTCTGCGCAACTCCAAACGCCGTAAAAATCAACGATGATTTTTTTCGGATTTATAAAAAATACTGGGCCGAAGAAGCGCCAGAGGGGCGCCAGCAGGTGGCCACAATCCTGCTAGGCGCGGCCACCCCCTGGCTATGCCTAGGGGGCTTGTGGGCAGCCTGCTGGCCCACTAGCCCCCCTCTTATTCTATATGAAGGGTTTCGTCCAGAAAAAATATCAAGGAAGAGGATTTTTCGTGGATTCGCCGCCGCCACGAGGCGGAACTTGAGCACCAATCTAGGGCTCCGGCAGGACGATCCTGCCGGGGAAACTTCCCTCCCGGAGGGGGAAATCGTCGCCATTGTCATCCCCAACACTCCTCTCATCGGAGGGGACTCATCACCATCAACATCTTCATCAGCACCATCTCATCTCCAAACCCTAGTTCATCACTTGTAACCAATTTCCGTCTCGCGACTCCGATTTGTACTTGTAAGGTTGCTAGTAGTGTTGATTACTCTTTGTAGTTGATGCTAGTTGGATTACTTGGTGGAAGAGTTTATGTTCAGATCCTTGATGCTACTCATTACCTCTCTGGTCATGAATATGATTATGCTTTGTGAGTAGTTACATTTGTTCATGAGGACATGGGATAATTCATGCTAATAGTAGTCATGTGAATTTGGTATTCGTGCAGTAATTTGATGTGTTGTATATTGTTTTTCCTCTAGTGGTGTTATGTGAACATCGACTACATAACACTTCACCATTATTTTGGCCTAGAGGAAGGCATTGGGAAGTAGTAAGTAGATGATGGGTTGCTAGAGTGACAGAAGCTTAAACCCTAGTTTATGCGCTGCTTCGTAAGGGGCTGATTTGGATCCACTAGTTTAATGCTATGGTTAGACTTTGTCTTAATTCTTCTTTCGTAGTTGCGGATGCTTGCGAGAGGGGTTAATCTTAAGTGGGATGCTTGTCCAATTAAGTGCAGTACCCAAGCGCCGGTCCACCCACATATCGAACTATCAAAGTAACGAACACGAATCATATGAACATGATGAAAACATGCATGACAGAAATTCACGTGTGTCCTCAGGAGCGTTTATCCTACTATAAGACTTTGTCCAGGCTTGTCCCTTGCTACAAAAGGGATTGGGCCACTTTTCTGCACCATTGTTACTTTTGTTACTTGTTGCTTGCTACGAATCATCTCACTACACAATCACTTATTACCGATAATTTCAGTGCTTGCAGATACTTCCTTGTTGAAAACCACTTGTCAGATCTTTCTGCTCCTCGTTGGGTTTGACACTCTTACTTATCAAAAGGACTACGATTGATCCCCTATACTTATGGGTCATCAAGACGATTTGATGGCGCCGTTGTCGGGGAGTGAAGCGCCTTTAGTAAGTGGAACTTGGTAAGGAAACATTCATACAGTGTGCTGAAATCTGTTGTCACTTGTCACTATGGATAATAATCCTTTGAGGGGCTTGTTCGGGGTATCTTCACCTCGAACAGAAGCACAAAGAGTTGCTCCTCAACCTGCTTCACCTACTGAAAATATTTCCTTTGAATTTCCTTCGGGTATGCTTGAGAAACTGCTGGCTAATCCTTTTACAGGAGATGGAACATCACATCGAGACTTTCATCTAATCTATGTAGATGAAGTTTGTGGTTTATTTAAACTTGCAGGTTTGCCCGAGGATGAGGTCAAGAAGAAGGTCTTTCCTTTATCTTTGAAGGATAAGGAGTTGACATGGTATAGGCTATGTGATGGATCATGGGACTACAATCGGTTGAAATTGGAATTTCATCAAAAGTTTTATCCTATACATTAAGTACATCGTGATCGGAATTATATTTATAATTTTTGGCCTCGTGACATAGAAAGCATCACTCAAGCTTGGGGGAGGCTTAAATCAATGCTATATTCATGCCCCAATCATGAGCTCTCGAGAGAAATTATCATTCAGAACTTCTATGCTCGGCTTTCTCATGATGATCGCACCATGCTTGACACTTCTTGTACCGGTTCTTTTATGAAGAGAGATATTGACTTCAAATGGAACTTATTGGAGAGAATTAAACGCAACTCTGAAGATTGGGAGCTTGAAGAAGGTAAGGAGTCAGGTATGAATTTCACTTTTGATTGCATTAAATCCTTTGTTGAGACAAATACTTTTTGTGACTTTATCGCTAAGTATGGACTTGACTCTGAGATAGTAACTTCACCGTGTGAATCCTTTGCTTCTCATATTGTTCTCCCCAAAGAGAAGTGGTTTAAATATCATCCTCCGTTAGAAGTCAATATAGTTAAACCCACTCCAGTTGAAGAGAAAGTCATTGCCCATAATGATCCCATGGTTCCCAATGCTTACATCGAGAAACCACCTTTCCCTATTAGGATAAAGGATCATTCTAAAGCTTTAACTGTGATAAGTAGAGGCTATATTAGAACACCTACACCTCGTGAGAAAATTAAAGTTGAACCTAGCATTGCTATTATCAAAGATCTTCTGTCCGACGATGTTGAGGAACATAATATTCACTTCGGCGAAGATGCTCCTAGAATAGCTAATCCTCACGCTAGAGACAAACATAGGCCTGTTGTTGGCATGCCTGTGGTTTCTGTTAAGATAGGAGATCATTGTTATCATGGTTTATGTGACGTGGGTGCTAGTGTTAGTGCAATACCTCAATCCTTATATGATGAAATCAAAGACGAGATTGCACCTGTTGAGATAGAGCCTATTGATGTCACTATTCAGCTTGCCAATAGGGATACTATCTGCCCTGTGGGAATTGTTAGGGATGTTGAAGTCTTGTGTGGTAAAACGAAGTATCCTGCTGATTTCCTCGTTCTTGCTACCACTCAAGATAGCTTTTGCCCCATCATATTTGGCAGACCCTTCCTCAATACCGTCAATGCTCATATTGACTGTGAGAAGCAAACTGTCACTCTTGGCTTTGAAGGTGTGTCACATGAGTTCAATTTCTCCAAGTTTGGTAGACAACCTCATGAAAAGGAGTTGCCTAGTAGGGATGAAATTATTCCCTTAGCTTCTATTGCCGTGCCTCCTACTAATCCCTTAGAGGAATACTTGCTTGAGCATGAAAATGATATGCATATGGATGAAAGGGATGAAATAGATAGAGTTGTCTTAGAACAATATCCTATCCTTAAGAAAAACTTGCCTGTTGAACTCCTTGGGGATTCACCCCCACCAAAAGGTGATCCTATGTTCGAGCTTAAACAGTTGCCTCACACTCTTAAGTAGTCTATCTGGATGAAAAAGAGATATATCATATCATTATTAGTGCTAGCCTCTCAGAGCATGAAGAAAAGAAGTTACTAAAAACTCTGAGGAAGCATCGTGCTGCTATTGGATATACTCTTTATGATCTTAAGGGCATTAGTCCTACTCTATGCCAGCACAAGATCAAAACTGATCCTGATTTCAAACCAGTTGTTGATCATCAAAGGAGATTAAATCCTAAGATGAAAGAAGTAGTAAGAGAATAAATACTAAAGCTCTTGGAAGCGGGTATTATCTATCATGTTGCTCATAGTGATTGGGTGAGTCCGGTGCATTGCGTCCCTAAGAAGGGAGGTGTTACCATTGTCCCTAATGATAAGGATGAATTGATCCCACAGAGGATTATTACTGGCTATAGGATGGTGGTCGATTTTAGGAAATTGAATAAAGCCACTAGGAAACATCATTACCCTTTGCCTTTTATCAACCAAATGCTAGAAAGACTATCTAAACACACACACTTCTACTTTCTAGATGGTTATTCTAGTTTCTCCCAAATACCAGTTGCACAATCTGATCAGGAGAAAACCACTTTCACCTGCCCTTTCGGTACCTTTGCTTATAGACGTATGCCTTTTGGCTTATGTAATGCACCTGCCACCTTTTAAAGATGTATGATGGTTATATTCTCTGACTTTTGTGGAAAGATTGTTGAGGTTTTCATGGATGACTTCTCCGTTTACGGGTCTTCTTTTGATGATTGCCTCAGCAACCTTGATCGAGTCTTGCACAGAGGTAAAGAGACCAATCTTGTCTTGAATTGGGAGAAGTGCCACTTTATGGTTAATGAAGGCATCGTCTTAGGACATAAAATTTCTGAAAGAGGTATTGAAGTCGATAAGGCTAAGGTTGATGCAATCGAGAAAATGCCATACCCCACAGATATCAAAGGTATAAGAAGTTTCCTTGGTCATGCTGATTTCTATAGAAGGTTCATTAATGACTTCTCTAAGATTTCTAGGCCACTTACCAATCTCTTCCAAAAGGATATTCCTTTTGTTTTTGACGATGATTGTGAGGAATCCTTCGAAATACTTAAGAGGGCTTTGATAACTGCACCTATTGTTCAACCACCTGATTGGAACTTACCTTTTGAAAACATGTGTGACGCTAGTGATTATGCTGTTGGTGCTGTCCTAGGGCAAAGAGTTGATAAGAAGTTGAATGTTACTCACTATGCTAGTAAAGCTCTAGACAATGCCCAAAGAAACTATGCTACTACGGAGAAGGAATTTTTAGCAGTTGTGATTGCATGTGAAAAGTTCAGGTCTTACATAGTTGATTCCAAAGTCACTATTCACACTGATCATGCTGCTATTAAGTACCTCATGGAGAAGAAGGACGCTAAACCTAGACTTATCAGATGGGCTCTCTTGGTACAAGAATTTGATTTTCACGTTGTCGACACGAAGGGTGCTAGTAACCCCGTAGCACATAACTTGTCTAGGTTGGAGAACGTTCTTGATGACCCACAACCTATTGATGATAGCTTTCCCGGTGAACAACTGAGTGTCATCAATGCTTCACGTAGTGCACCGTGGTATGCTGATTATGCAAACTATATCGTTGCCAAATATATACCACCTAGTTTCACGTACCAGCAAAAGAAGAAATTCTTCTTTGACTTGAGACACTACTTTTGGGATGATCCTCACCTTTATAAGGAAGGAGTAGATGGTGTTATTAGACGTTGTGTACCTGAACATGAACAGGGACAGATCCTACAGAAGTGTCACTCCGGGGCCTACGGAGGACACCATGTGGGAGATAGAACTGCACAGAAGGTATTGCAATCAGGTTTCTATTGGCCCACTCTCTTCAAGGATGCCCGTAAGTTTGTCTTGTCTTGTGACGAATGTCAAAGAATAGGTAATATTAGCAAACGTCAGGAAATGCCTACGAACTATTCACTTGTCAATGAACCATTTGATGTCTGGGGCTTTGATTATGTGGGACCTTTTCCAAAATCCAACGGGTATACTCATATCCTCGTTGTTGTTGATTACGTCACTAAGTAGGTAGAAGTTATCCCCACTAGCAGTGCTGATCACAACACCTCTATCAGGATGCCTAAAGAAGTTATGTTCCCTAGATTTGGAGTCCCTAGATATCTAATGACCGACGGTGGTTCACATTTCATTCATGGTGCTTTCCGTAAAATGCTTGCTAAGTACGATGTCAACCATAGAATTGCGTCTCCCTATCACCCTCAGTCCAGTGGTCAAGTAGAGATAAGCAATAGAGAGATTAAACTAATTCTGCAAAAGACCGTCAACAGGTCTCGAAAGAATTGGTCTAAGAAGCTCGATGATGCACTATTGCTTATAGGACTGGCTATAAGAATCCCATGGGCATGTCTCCATACAAAATGGTGTACGGTAAAGCATGTCATTTACCTCTTGAGCTAGAGCATAAAGCCTATTGGGCAATCAAAGAGCTCAACTTTGATTTCAAACTTGCCGGTGAGAAGAGGTTATTTGATATTAGCTCGCTTGATGAATGGAGAACTCAGGCATATGAGAATTCCAAGTTGTTCAAAGAAAAGGTTAAGAGGTGGCATGATAAGAGGATACAAAAGCGTGAGTTCAATGTAGGTGATTATGTCTTGCTATATAACTCTCGTTTTAGATTCTTTGCAGGCAAGCTTCTCTCTAAATTGGAAGGTCCCTATGTTGTTGAGGAAGTATATCGTTCCGGTGCTATCAAGATCAACAACACGGAAGGTAATTGTCCGAGAGTTGTAAATGGGCAGAGAATCAAGCATTATATCTGAGGTACTCCCATAAATGTTGAGAGCAATATTATCAATACCATAACTCCGGAAGAATACCTAAGGGATATTTATCAGCCTGTTTCAGACTCCGAAAACGAAGAGGTGTGTGATTCGGTAAGAAAACAGAGTCCAAAACTTTTCCAGTAGGAAATTTTCTCCGTTTTGGAATATTTGAAAAAATACAAAAATCGGAAGTAGTTCAGAAAGTGCGCGAGGAGGCGACAAGCTTGCCAGGCGCGGGCCCCCTCCGTTTCTCCGTTTTCGTGCGGAGTACTCCTTCTGGTCAGAAAAAAATCAATATATATTCTCCCGTTTGGTCTGACCCTCGTATCACGCAGATTTCCTCTGTTTTCGTTTCGAGCTTGTTTCTGTTGCGGATCTAGATCGCTATGACTTCCCCAAAACCTCCTAAGGACAAGATCTTCGAGAAGGTGATCAATCCCTACCTCATGGGAGTGCTGCAACACCCTCAATCTATCGATATGCGTGAGGGGATGTTGCACATCCGTGATGTTGAGGGGGCCAAGAAGACCGGAAGCATGGAGACGAGGCTTGAAGCAATGGAGCAACAAGTCTTCAAGTGCCAAGGGATGGTGGAGCGTGGACTCAACGCCAACCACATGATGATCACGGAGTTCACCAAAAAGCACAGGATTGATGCCAATGACATTGGGAAGCACCTCTCCAGGCTCTATAAAAGGATTGATCAACTCCAGGCCCACATCTATGACTTGCAGAACCAAAACTGTGAGTATGAGCATATATTTAAATCAATAAGGTTGGCTATAGATTTGAGGATTCCGGAGACTCGTTCATCTTTCCATGATGGAGCACCTATGCCTTGGAAGATGGAGGATGAAACCCATGTTGCAACAACTCCTCCACCATCACCACCAAAGGAAGACAACTAAATATGGGTATGGGCAATCCCCTTGGCTTGTGCCAAGCTTGGGGGAGTTGCCCCGGTATCGTATCACCATCACATCTTTTGCCTTTACCTTTGCTTTAGTGTTCCTTTTCAGTTTTCTCTTCCTCTAGTAGAATAAAGGTCTTAGTGTTTTAGTCTTGAGTTTTTCTTTGTGTCACCCCCGCTGTATTCGAGCTCGTGAGCCATATAATAAAGAGTGTCTTAGTTGAAGGGCTTTGCCTCTTGCCATGATCAATAGATTGAGAAAAGAACAAAAGCATGAAAGATCATGTAATGATCTTATGGAAAGTAATGGTTTCACATATAAAAAGAATGATGATTGAAACTTGTGGAGGGTAGACAAACGTAGACCTTGGTCATGGTTGCAACTAATAGGAAGTGATAAAGAAGGAGAGGTTCACATATGAATATATCATCTCTGACACCATCTATGATTGTGAACTCTCACTAAACTATTACATACCTAGAAGTAGATGTTGGACAAGGAAGACAACATAATGAATTGTGTTTGCTTGGTTCCGAACAATGTTATATGATTAGAGATCCCTGAGAATGTGACGATTGCTTCCACCTCATATTAGCCAAACCTCCCGCACTAAGTAGAGATACTACTTGTGCATCCATAAACCTTCAACCCAGTTTTGCCATGAGAGTCCACCATACCTACCTACGGATTGAATAAGATCCTTCAAGTAAGTTGTCATTGGTGCAAGCAATAAAAATTGCTCTCTAATATGTATTATCTATTAGTGTGTGGAAAATAACTTTGTACGAACCTCTGATGAGGAAGACATAAAAGCGACAGAGTGCATAATAAAGTTCTTTATCAAAGGAGGCAATATAAAGTGACGTTCCTCCGCACTAAGAGGACACGCATCCAAACCTCAAAAGTGCATGACAACCTCTGCTTCCCTCTGCGAAGGGCCTATCTTGGACCTTTACTTTTTGCCCTTGACAGAGTCATGGTGATCTTCACCAACTCCTTATTCCGCCTTTATCTTGGCTAATGTCATATGCTTGGGAAAGATCTATATTCATATGTCAACTTGGAAGTAAGTATTCATGAATTATTATTGTTGACATTACCCTTGAGGTAAGCAGTTGGGAGGCAAAACTACAAGCCCCTATCTTTCTCTGTGTCCAACTAAAACTTTGATCTCATGAGTACCACGTGAGTTGTAGCAATCGTAGAGAACGAAAGGATGATTGAGTATGTGGATTTGCTTTACAAGCTCTTATTTGACTCTTTATGATTTTGTGATAAATTGCAATTGCTTCAATGACTAAAGGCTATCGATTTTTACTTATCGGTAAGGTTCTTGATCCATGCTTTACTTTGTGAAGAAATTATCACTTTAGCACGAGAGATTATATGTTGGTATTGTTGTTATGATCATGATCATGATGCATGCATGTTCGTATCTTGTTTTGTCGACACCTCTCTCCCTAAACATGTGGACATATTTCTTGAGCTAGGCTTTCGCTTGAGGACAAGAAGCGAGGTCTAAGCTTGGGGGAGTTGATACATCCATTTTGCATCATGTTTTCATGTTGATATTTATCGCTTCTTGGGATATTATTTCACTTCACGGTACAATACTTATGCCTTTTCTCTCTTATTTTGCAAGGTTTACATGAGGAGGGAGAATGCTGGCAGCTGGAATTCTGGCCTGAAAAAGGAGCAAATTGACATACCTATTCTGCGCAACTCCAAAGGCCGTAAAAATGAACGATGATTTTTTTTGGGATTTATCAAAAATACTGGGCCGAAGAAGCGTCAGAGGGGCGCCAGCAGGTGGCCACAAGCCTGCTAGGCACGGCCACCCCCCCCAGGCCGCGCCTAGGGGGCTTGTGGGTAGGCTGCTCGCCCACTGGCCCCCCTCTTCTTCTATATGAAGGGTTTCGTCCAGAAAAAAAATCAAGAAGAGGCTTTTTCGTGGATTCGCCGCCGCCACGAGGCGGAACTTGAGCAGAACCAATCTAGAGCTCCGGCGGGACGATCCTGCCGGGGAAACTTCCCTCCCGGAGGGGGAAATCATCGCCATCGTCATCACCAACACTCCTCTCATCGGAGGGGACTCGTCACCATCAACATCTTCATCAGCAGCATCTCATCTCCAAACCCTAGTTCATCACGTGTAACCAATCTTCGTCTTGCGACTCCGATTGGTACTTGTAAGGTTGCTAGTAGTGTTGAATACTCTTTCTAGTTGATGCTAGTTGGATTACTTGGTGGAAGAGTTTATGTTCAGATCCTTGATGCTACTCATTACCTCTCTGGTCATGAATATGATTATGCTTTGTGAGTAGTTACTTTTTTTCCTGAGGACATGGGATAAGTCATGCTAATAGTAGTCATGTGAAATTGGTATTCGTTCGGTAATTTGATGTGTTGGATGTTGTTTTTCCTCTAGTGGTGTTATGTGAACGTCGACTACATAACACTTCACCATTATTTGGGCCTAGAGGAAGGCATTGGGAAGTAGTAAGTAGATGATGGGTTGCTAGAATGACAGAAGCTTAAACCCTAGTTTATGTGTTGCTTCGTAAGGGGCTGATTTGGATCCACTAGTTTAATTCTATGGTTAGACTTTGTCTTAATTCTTCTTTCGTAGTTGCGGATGCTTGTGAGAGGGTTTAGTCATAAGTGGGATGCTTGTCCAAGTAAGGGCAGTACCCAAGTGCTAGTCCACCCACATATCAAACTATCAATGTAACAAACGGGAATCATATGAACATGATGAAAACTAGCATGACAGAAATTCCCGTGTGTCCTCAGGAGCATTTTTCCTCCTATAAGACTTTGTCCAGGCTTGTCCCTTGCTACAAAAGGGATTGGGCCACTTTTCTGCACTATTGCTACTTTTTTTACTTGTTGCTTGCTTCGAATCATCTCACTACACAATCACTTGTTACCGATAATTTCAGTGCTTGCAGATACTTCCTTGTTAGAAACCACTTGTCAGATCCTTCTGCTCCTCATTGGGTTCGACATCTTACTTATCGAAAGGACTATGATTGATCCCCTATACTTGTGGGTCATCAGTTCCACACGAGATAATTTTTCAGTGATGCTCAATCACTTTCACGCTCTGGGTGTATGGGTTTTTTCTCACTTTGGATTCTCTCAAATTCATCAGAGGAAGGGTTGCTCTAGATGACACTTGTCCATCTCTTTCAGAGCTGCCAACCAACGAATGGTTGTGGGTGTTGCCATTTATAGCCATGGGGCAACCCGACATGATAAGACATAAATGCCCCTACAAACAAGACCATTGTCAGGATAAGGATCCACTCAACAACTTGCACACATCGTAGCAACGGTCAGAAATTTGAACTCTTAAATTCTTCATGGTAAGCAAATCCCAATGGAGAAATCCTAACTCCTCATTCGCACCAATGTTTTCATCGACTAGTAGAACTTCGTTTGAGTCACTGAAGAACTCAAATGCACTCTAGGATATTTCCAAAGTATTCACTCGAAGAAATAGGGGTGTACATTTTTTAGCATCACTTTGGAGATATGCCTATGTATCACCTAGACCCCCTTTAACACTATGGTGTTTCCTCTGACTCAAAATAAGAAGAAATAAATTATGAAAACAAAGTCTTAAAGTGTCAAAGTCTTCACTTCAATTTCTTCAAAGGTCACACCAAAATTTTCACCTGAGGAAATACATTTTTAGGGGTCGTCTTTCCTCCTTTAAACCAAATTTGCATCGGTTGTTTATCATGTGTACACTCACAAACACATTAGTCCCTTAACCCATTTGTATTCAATACTCCAAAACCACTAAGGGGGCACTAGATGCACTCATACTCGTCAGTTTCATGCTAGGGAAGACATAATCCCTATGCTTTTGGATCGCTACACCACCACACTCCAAAGTCGGTCCTCCGTTTCACTCTGTTTGCTTATTGCAGTAGAATAATTATTGGAACAAGCTTACAGTGGGTTTTATGTGAAGATTGTATTCACAAAATACTTGGAAGTTACTCAAGTTCAGAACATAATTTGGTGCAAGATATTGGGGCCTCACGTTATAATATTGCAATACACTATGAAATAATAGGAAACCTGGTGGCTTAAAGCCTGTGATGACATGGTCAGCAAAAAAGATAACTTCATGGTTATCAAGTTGAGGTCGAGTTTTTTCTTCAGGTGCATGCCACTCAATGTCCTTTTTGGGAGGCAGTAAGCCAGAATTCACTAAATCGGCAAGCTAGAGTTCAGTCATGGAGCGATGGGGAAGTCAGTATCTTCCATGCTAAGTGTGTTTAACTCACGACGAGAGTTTATTCACTCGTTAACTCCGAGGGGGTCATAAAAAGGATACCAAATCCTACTTAACACTACATTCGTTCCTAAATATATAAATTTGTTTATGTTTAACCAACTTTATAGCAAAATATATAAATACTTATGATACTAAATATATATCATATAAAAATATATTTCATGGTGAATCTAGGTATGATGAATTGATATTCTAGACGTTGATATTTTTGTCTATAAACTTGGTCAAAGTTAGAGAAGTTTGAATTTTTGAAAAAAATACACCTTTTATTTAGTAATGGATGGAGTAAATAATTAAAAATAATAATAATAATAACAATTTTTTAGAATGTTTAACAACAAAAACTCCCCCTAGAAAGTTGGTTGTTGGAGGGCATGTGTTAATTCGGCTAGACATGGAAGTGTTTGTATGGTGGAGGGGAGTAAAAATTTCATTTCTCTTTGGGAACCACCATTAACATGTTTAGAATGGAAGATACTCAAATCCTTTGTCATAACATTGACAGGAAAATTGCACCACTCAAAATGTATTCACCTCTATTTAAGCAATGATCTCTGGCACATAAGCAAATCCATGCTTCCCCCTGCGAAGGGCATATCTTCTAATTTTTTTGTCATTTCTTAATCAACTTATTATTCCAACCTCAACTATTCTCTAGTTGGCAAGCATCATGTGGTGGGGAAAGATTGAGACACATATATCTAGTCAAATATATTTGTCCATTAATTGTTATTGTTGACAATTATCTCTATGATAAGTAAGTTGGGAGGCAAAACATTAAGCCCCTATCTTTCTCTATGTTTGATGGATGCTATTTGTTTGGAAAATATGCTTTGTGTACTAGCAACCATAGAAGACTATATGATAATTGAGTACGTGGAGCTCTTACTTAGACTTTTCTAAAAATAATATGGATTATAATTGTTTGGTGATTAAGAACATAGGTTGTTAAGTTTTAAGAGACTGGATTGTTTAAACCATACATGTGAATTGATTATACTTTATCATAATGAGTTTTATAAGAAAGAGTTTTTTTTATGATGCTAGGAAAAGTGATTAAAATTATCATTGATCAAACTTATACACTATGCTAGTATTCAAACTTCATATTACTTTTTATCATTTACCTATTCGAGGACGAGCAGGAATTAAGATTGGGGATGATGATACGCCTCCAACGTATCTATATTTTATGAAGTATTCATGCCATGTTTATGATGATTTTATATGGTTTTGGTGCACTTTTATATGAGTTTTGGGAACTAACTATTAACCTACTGCCCAGTGCTAGTTTTTTGTTTTTTTGCCTATTTGTTGTTTCACAGAAAATCCATACCAAATGGAGTCCAAATGCCACAAAAATTTACCATGATTTTTTTAGACAAGAAGAGACCCCATGGAGTTTCACAGAAGGACCAAACAAAGTCCATGGGGGTCACAAGCCTGGGTGGAACGCCCCTAGGGTGCGCCACCTGAGCTTGTGGGCCCCTCAGGACTCCTTTTGGCATAATTCTGACGCTGAAAATTCCTATAAATCCATAAACCCCGAGAAAGAACCCTACAAGTTTTATGCCGCCGCCGGAAACCTCTATGCCGAAGTGATATGATGCGGAGCCCTTTGTCGGTGCCCTGTCAGAGGGGGAAATCATCATCGAAGGCCATCTTATCATCTCAACGGTTTGTATGGCTAGTGGGAAGTAGTTCACCCCTTGGATGAGTGTATGTACCAGTAGCTATGTGTTTGATCTCTCTCTCTCTCTCTCTCTCTCTCTCTCTCTCTCTCTTTATAGGGCACGATCTTGAAGTAACATGAGCTTTATTAATATAGTGGAATCATATGGTGTTCTTCCCACTCTATCTTTGATGTGATGAATTGAGTCATGCCCTTTCAGGTTTCATTATTACGAGATTGAATGTTTTGGATTTGAAATGACTTGATGTATGTCTTTCATGTGGATACTCGTGGTGACAATGGAGTATTCTATTGAGTCACCTGATGTATATTTTGGTAATCAACTTGCGGATTCCTGTGATGACATTAGAGTAATCTAAGCACATAGGTTGATACACGTTTTCATCCTACTTTCTCCAATAGAAACTTTGAGGTACTCTTTAAAGTTCTTTATGTTGGATTGAATATTATGAATCCAAAATTGTTTGATGCATATCGAATAATTAACTCACGGATACTTGTGGTGACATTAGAGTTGATTGATGTGTATCATATGGTATTATTATAGTATATCTCCAGGGTTGTTTGTCACGCTTATAGGGATGACTTAATAGGTTGATCGAAAAGATAGCTTTGAGGTGGTTTGCTACCTACAACAATCTCATCTTATATTATCTGCTATGGGTAAGAAATTTTGAGTGAATCTTTGTCACTCACTAAGGGATTGATATATGATTCAATTATGTTAGCACTATTGAGCGATCGCACTAGTGAAAGTATGGACCCTAGACCTTGGTTACAAGTATTGCAATATCATTTGTACTCACTTTTGTCAATTGCTACCTTGATGCTTTTATTATTTCAAATTAGAAAAACCTATATCTACTATCCAGACTACACTTGTATCACCATCTCTTTGCCAAGCTAGTGCACCTATACAATTTACCATTGTATTGAATGTGTTGGCGGTACAAGAGATTTCTTGTATTTGAGTGTAGGGTTGTTTGAGAATTGAGAGAGACCATCTTAATCCTACATCTCCTATGGACTGATAAACCTTAGGTCATCCACTTGAGGAAAAATTGTTGTTGTCCTACAAAACTATGCGCTTGGAGGCGCAACACAGTCTACAAGTATACATTTACATAGGAGACGTCATGGAGTGGCTTGTGTTGTCGTGTGGAGTTAGCTGGGTGTGGCCGCCTTTAAATAACAGATTTTTGTGGGGCCATACGTCCGCGTGCGTTAATGCCGACGTTGGAGTGGGTTTCTCTGCTGACGAGCCTGCTTAATGGTAGCATATGGATGCACGGGACATTGAACGGGCGATGATGAGGACATCAATTCCATTGTTACACCTGCTATACCTACTAGACCAGTGACTAGAGCTCGCACATGCCAATTGATTTACCAGGTACTTTCGTTTCTTGGAAATATTTTTAATGTTCATGAACATATGATGCTGCCTAAATTAGATACTTTTGTTTTGCTTATGAACGAAGGACCTAACATGGACAAGGAGGATGGCGATTGGACCGGGATCAAGCATGGAGGGGAAGGTGCACACGCAGGAAAGAACAAGGGAGCTTCCAATGGTGATTTGCGGACTTTGAAGCCACCATAAGGAAAGCATGAAGGCTTGGACGAAATATACAAGATGTCACTTCATAAATTTCATCCATAGGATATTATAGGTGTCGTGTCACCTTATTTTTCGGCCACGCCCATGTAATTTGAAATACCACCACATAGGTTGTTTATAGAGTCCTTATGTGTGGGGAAATTGAGTTTAGGGTCGTTTTCGGCCCCTCCTCCAAGGGTCACAAAAATCCCTCTCTATTCCCTCATATATACAACCCTTAGGGCACCATTTAGACTTGGGCTTTGTTTAGATTACAAGTTCGCCATAGGTGCAACTTCGCGTTCTTCATTTGTGTTCTACGACCAGACCAAGACGTCACAGAACCCCACTTTCATTGATAAAGCTTTCCTCTTATAATCACAAGATCTAGATTGCAATTTTAGTTTCTTGCTTGTTCTTTGTTTGCGTGCACGAAAAAGACCCTCGTGGTTAGGTTGATCGTGCTCCGGCGTGGTCAACAACCTCTCGGAGTTGATTTAGCGATTGCTAAGGCGCGACATCTTCGCACGTTCGTAGTCGGATCGTCAAAGTCTACTCCACCAGAAATGATAGCCACCATCTCATTGAAAGACAGGGACAACTACGCCTCTATCAAGTGGTATCAGATTTACAGGTTGCTCGGTGAGATTTTACTAGTTTTTTGTACTTTAGATCGCATCTGTTCTTCATACCTATAGTCCATGCAAAAAAAGAAAAAAAATAGGGTTAGTTCATCCTATCCGAACCAATCCGAGCCTTTTGCAATTCTTTGTTCGGTAGTTTGCTTTGCGGAACTTGCGGTTGCATCGTCGTGTCGAGTTGTTGGTCTTAGAGTCTAGTCCTTTCGAGTTTCAAGTTCTATTCACAAGTTGTCACGCCGCCGCCGCCCCATCTTCAATCTCGCTCCCACCCACCACTATCATCACCGCTGCCATATAGCATCACCCATTATTATCATCATCATTACCATCTATCCCACCACATATCCGCCACCAATCCGAGTCCTTTACATATTAGGTATCGATTCAAGATTCCTTTGTTTTCGATTTCGCGTTTCCTTGCCTGAGTAGGTTTAAAAAGAAGAGTCTTGCACAGTTTTAAGAGCAGTCTTTAGGCCAAAATTTCACCGCGTGAAAATATTTTTCCCTATCCTATTTTTAGGCTGTCCGGATTGTTTTGAGACACTCGCCATCATAGCGATTTTTCTCCGCAATTTTTGGTCGTCGCAGCCCCGAATCTCTCCCGAAAAAATAGTCAAAAAAAATTCATGCATATCCTGTTTTTAGTCCTTCAGAAGAGTTTTCAGACACTCGCCATTATAATGATTTTCTGAAGAAAAAAAAGCACAAAAATACAAAAATTAGAGTGTCTATTCCCTTGATTACGTGTAGCGTCATGATTTTGTTGGTGTTCTAGGCTTGCGTCTCTAATACGGTCTATCCTAGGACCAGCACGGTACCGTTGTTGAGCGTCCTTTCAACTTTGCATCTCTGAACTGATTATTGCTGACCCTTTTATCTACCATATTATAAGCCTTCCCAACTCCACATACATCTACATCGTGTGTTTGACACCACCTGACAATCGCTCTAATCAAGCTTTGAGAGTTTTGACTACACCGGTTGAAGATCACCACATGCTGTTAGGTAAGAACTGGTACGAATTTGAGATTTGCTTGACGGATTTGTGACACACCACCACCACCACCACTTCCTAGTAGTCTGTAGGTTCATATTCTTGTGTGTTTCTATTGCTGCTAACCATGCTAGGATCACAAGCCAACGAGATCGACTCGGAGAGCCTCACCAACCAGGAGCTCCATGATAAATTTTATCAAATGATGGCTGACCACGTACAAGACTTCATGACCAACCTTGGAGAGGCCATGGAGAAGCTAGACGGTTTGGAGAAGACATTTGACACCAACATGGACGCCAAGTTCAATGAGGTGCTTGCCCATCTACCAGCACCAGCTGCAGCTTCCGTCCCCCTCCAACAACAACGACGACAACAACAACAAGGCCCGGATTTTGTGGGACGAGCGCGACGTGTGCCTTCTAGCCAAGCACGGAATTCTGGTGTTGTTTATCCTGCTACTTCTACGGAGGTTTCTGTGGCTGAGCAGAATGAGGATTATGATAGTGAATACGATGATGAGGGAGAGGTTGCTCCAAATCAGCACCAGGGACAACAACCACCACCACAAGCACCGGGTCGTCCACATGGTTACAATCGCAATGGTAGGGCTGCACCACCCCCTCAGATACGGGATCATGACCATCTCCCTAAACTTAAATTGAATATTCCTAGATTTGATGGTCGATATGTTCTCGATATATATCTTATTTGGGAGTTAGAAACACATAACATTTTACATGCTTACAATTTCCCGAGGATAGACATGTTGTTGCTCTTGTTTGTTCATTCGCTAGTTTTGCTTGTGTTTGGTGGTCTGAACATTGTCGAATACTTCATACTATATTCCAACTACAGGGGCTGTTTTGAAAACTGATATGCATACTCGTTCGGTTCCACCATATTATCAACATGAATTACTTCAAAACAAATTTTGAGACAACCCAAAATGGAATAGCGTAACCACTCAACTATCAAGTTCAACTCTCTGATCATCAACTTACTTCCTGCTTCCTAGGAATAAAAGAACCCAATATCTCTTGACCCGTAGTCCTATAATCTACCGATCAGAACACGAGCCTAGAAGAAGATGAGTAACCTAGTCCTTAATTCCCGCAGAAAAGACGAGGATGACCAGAATAGAATAACTTGAGAAGAGAACAAGAGTCTTGCGTTCCCTTCCACAAACAATTCCCTTATATATAACTAAAGCAATTCTAGACTCAACTTCGACCAGTTTGGCTTAGTAATCCTACAGTCAGTCAGGCTCTGATACCAACGCTGTCGGGACCCCGATCCTAAGCCATAGGAATCCAGCCTGTAACACATCGCATCCCTTTGTGGTCTCACGCACGGTTAACACCACGGCTGCAGCCTTACCTTAGCCGGGACCGTTTGCGTCTTTTGACTCACGTATGCAATAGTGTCGCTAGCAATCCAATGTCAAAGAACCCGGATCGACATGTCTAGTCATAAACCAAAGTGGCAGTACCGCACAAGGACAGGCATACATGACCCAACAAAGCAGGTGTCGGTCATCAGCGAATGTAGACGAGTCGTAGCAAGCTACAAGGACTCCATTACATCGCGTGACATTTCCCCAAAGGGGACAGACACAGCAGCTAAGAAGGACACATGCCGGTCAACCAATGTGTCCGGAGCAGTAGCGAACTACCAAGGCTCGTTGGATCACAAAGGGGCATTTCCTTGTAAGGAGTGCTACTAAAGTTCACGACTAGGTATTCGAACCCCATACATATCAAGTAAGACACACGTACGCATGGCATACCGATATGTATAGATACATCGATGGCATCACAACATAACCATAAACATACAAGCTTTATTTAAGAGGCTCGGAAGAGCCACACACATAATATTACACATTAAGGGTCTCACGACCCATAATAACAGTCATTCAGTTACAAGCCAGGGGAAGAGTTATAAACCGTCTGAGTACAGACAGGGCAACTAGAAGGCACATGGCCTGACTATACTACAGATCCAACGTAGGGCCAGATCGTAGCTGGGACACCAGCTACTCATCGTCGTCGATGTCTACGAAGAACCCTCCATTAGGGTCATTAGCAACCTCTGCAACATTTATTAAGCAAACATGAGTACGGAGGTACTCAGCAAGACTTTAGGATAACTAACTACTCATGCAAGGTATCAAAAGGTATAGTGGGGTTTCATGCGGGAAAGCCAGCATTTGACTCGTGGCTAGACACTTGCATTTTTAAATAATTTTGACAACTTGATTTCTCGCACACGAGTCCACTAACACCACAACAATACAATATCGTGGAATCATTCCGTCTCCGTACGGAGATGCCGTCCACGACACTCACGCTTATCTTTGTAGATGTTAATCATGTTGCTCATGTAGGATTAGGAAAGAAAGCCAAACCGAGTCCTAGTAGTATTAGGATTCCTAGTCCTAGTCTATTTCCATAGTCCCTTGTGGACGTGTATAAAAGACACCCTAGGGGTGTTGATTGTAACACCAGAAAAATGAAAAGCAATACAAAGCAAAGGCTCGACACGGGCCTTTAGCCATCAAATCCATCGATCAGTTTTATTCGTGTCGCTAGTTACGCAAATTCCGTCAAGTAGCCGTCCGAAGCAAGAATCGCGTAGGCACGCCTGTACAGCTGCATACGCACGTTCAAAAGCCAACAATTGGTATCTAGAGCCTCCACGATCTACGATCTACGATGACGGACAGCGACGCTGAGTCGGTCAAGTCCGGCAGCGGCGGTGCCAAGGCGAACAAGAACGGCGACAAGGTGAAGAAGGGCGTCAAGTCAGCAACCAGTGGTGGAGGAACGAGCGGCGCTAACGTCCAGGTGCATCGCAACATCCCCATCCAGTACCCGATGCTCACCGACGCCAACTACGGCGTGTGGGCGGTGAAGATGAAGATTATTCTTCGATCCCTTCGAGTGTGGGAGGCCATCACGGACGACGACGTCGACGAGGAGCGCGACGAAGGTGCCATGGCCGCCATAGCCCAGTCTGTGCCGGATTCCGTGCTGATGACATTGGCGGAGTTCGAGACGGCAAGAGAGGCGTGGAACGCACTCAAGGAGATGAGGATCGGAGAAGATCGCGTCACCAAGGCTCGGGCACAAGTGCTGAAGCGCCAATTTCACAAGTTGCAGATGGAGGAAACTGAATCTGTGAATGACTACGCCATGCGTCTTACTACTTTGGTGGGAGAGATCCGCGCGCTTGGTGCAAAGCTCGATGAGACCGAGATCGTGGAGAAATTTTTCAGTTCTGTCACTGATAAATTCACGTACATCATCGGCACGCTCGAGCAACTTTACGACATCGACGACATGACCATAACGGAGGCGATCGGACGATTGCGGACATGGGAAGAGAATGCTCGTGGCTGTCGGAAAGGCAAAGGAGGAGGTAGTGACCAACTCATGTACTCGCGCACAGATTGGGAGGCCCCAAGTAGCAAAGGAAGGCGTGACGGTGGCGAAGGCTCAAGCAACACGAAGGGCGATGGACAAAATGGAAAAGGCAAAGGAAAAGGCAAACCACAAGGTCGTGGTAAGGCGGGCCAATCTAAAGAGCAGAAACCACGGAACTTGGACTTGTCCGAGGTCAAGTGCTATAACTGCAATAAGATGGGTCACTTTGCGAAGGATTGTCCAAAGCCTAACAAGCGGGAGATCAAGGCAAATTTGGCAAAGCAGGAAGACGAAGGTCCAGGTCTTCTGATGGCCGAAGTTTGTGATCTCGCTGAAACGGTGGTTGTAAAACCAAGCCGGAAGGTGCTACTTCATGAGGAAAAAGTGACACCAAAGTTATCCGGTGATCAGAACGTGTCGTGGTATCTCGACACGGGTGCGAGTAACCACATGACGGGGTGCAAGGAGAAATTCCTCGAGCTGGAATACGATGTTGAAGGCTCGGTCAAGTTCGGTGATGGTTCAGCTGTGGAGATTTGCGGGCAAGGATCTGTCCTCTTTGAGGGTCTCACAGGCGAACATCGCATACTCACCGGAGTGTACTACATCCCACGGCTGCGCAACAACATCATCTCTATTGGGAAGCTTGACGAGAATGGATGCAAGGTGAATATAGAGAGCGGAGTGATGACGATCTTCGACAACCTCCGAAACGTGCTAGCTCGTGTTAATCGCACACGGAATAGGCTCTATATCCTCAACCTTCATCAATCTCAACCGGAGTGTTGGCTTGCCAAGAGTGATGATGATTCGTGGTTATGGCATGCTAGATTTGGACACGTTAACTTCTACGCCTTGAAGAAGATGTCAAAGATGCAGATGGTATCCGGGATGCCAGTTATCGACCATGTTGATCGAGTATGTGATGGGTGCTTGGTTGGAAAACAGCACCGCAGGCCATTCCCTGCTCAGTCTACCTATCGTGCAAGTGATGCACTCGAGCTGCTCCATGGTGATCTATGTGGCCCTATCACCCCGGCAACTCACGCTGGAAAGAAGTATTTCTTCCTTGTGGTAGACGACTACTCGAGATATATGTGGGTCATTCTCCTACGATCTAAAGATGAGGCGTTTGAAGCGTTCAAGAAATTGAAGGCTGCAACAGAGATGGAACACAAGCTGAAGGTTCGCGCTCTACGGACAGATCGCGGCGGAGAGTTTACGTCGAATGAGTTCAACGACTACTGCGAGAAGATTGGCATAAAGAGGTTCCTCACGGCACCTTACACACTGCAGCAGAATGGGGTCGTTGAAAGGCGCAATCGAACCGTCGTTGACATGGCAAGGAGTTTACTCAAGAGCAAGAACCTGCCGGGGATTTTTTGGGGAGAAGCTGTCTCGACGGCGGTCTATCTTCTCAACCGGGCTCCAACGAAGGCGGTGATCGGCAAGACTCCGTATGAAGCAATTTACGGACGTAAGCCGAATGTGTCTCATCTACGCACGTTCGGGTGCGTGGCACATGTGAAGACGGCGGAGCCACATCTCTCAAAGCTTGCCGATCGTAGCACCAAGATGGTGTTCATCGGATACGAGAGCAGTTCTGGCACCAAGGCATACCGTTTCTACGATCCACAAACCAAGCGTCTACGGATTTCACGCGACGTCGTGTTTGAAGAAAACCAAGCGTGGAATTGGAGCGCCACAGCCGACGATGCTCCAAACAGTAACATATTTGCAGTTGAATTTCCAACTGATGATGATGCAGGGGAGGATGTCCAGGTGGTTGGCAAGACGCCCAACTAAGGTGACCACAATGGTAGTGATCATCATGGTGCCGACACCGACAACGACGCGCATAGGTCGCAAGGAGATAACGACAACGCCGCGCACGACACAGGCGGAGATCTCGACGACAACATCGACAACGAGGCGCATAGTGACGACGACAATAAAGATGATGGTCACGGTCACGACGACTACGCCGACGACACGGATGTCGATGACACACCAGGGTCTCAGCCGTCTTCCTCAAGTGCATCAACACCGACACAATTTGTGTCGCCTCCTTCGCAAGCCACAACGGACTCCTCAGGGCCTCGTCGCTACAAGACCCTCAAGAAAGTCTACAAGTACACAAAGCCAGTTACGCTTGAGTACTCCGGACTATGTCTGTTCGGAGTTGAGGAGCCGGCGAACTTCGTAGAGGCGAGCAAAAGTCCTAGCTGGACGCACGCCATGGATGAGGAGATGAAGGAAATTGAGAGCAATGGCACGTGGACTTTGGTAACCCGACCTCCAAACCAAAAGACGATAGGTTTGAAGTGGGTTTACAAGTTAAAGAAGGACACGGAGGGTGACATTGTGAAGTACAAGGAAAGACTCGTTGCAAAGGGCTACGTACAACGTCAAGGAGTTGACTATGATGAGGTGTTTGCACCGGTTGCTCGAATCGAGACGGTGAGAGTGCTCCTAGCTTTGGCAGCACAAGAGGATTGGAAGGTTCATCATATGGATGTTAAATCCACTTTCCTCAACGGTGATCTCACAGAAGAAGTGTACGTGGAACAACCCCTCGGCTACGAGAAGAAAGGCGAAGAAGGGAAAGTTTACAAGCTCAAGAAGGCACTTTACGGGTTGAAGCAAGCGCCAAGAGCTTGGAACTCAAAGTTAGACCGAAGTCTGGTCTCGCTCGGGTTCAAGAAATGTCCCCTCGAGCACGCAGTCTATACAAAGAACTCCAAAGGCTCAAACCTGCTAGTTGGAGTTTATGTCGACGATCTGATTATCACCGGAGATAGCGTACAAGAAATTGAACGTTTCAAGGCGCAAATGAAGAACAAGTTTAGCATGAGTGATCTGGGATTACTCAGCTATTACTTGGGCATCGAAGTGAAGCAAAGCTCCGGAGAGATTTCCCTATGTCAATCGGCTTACGCGGTCAAATTATTGGACAAGTGTGGCATGTCAGATTGCTACGCGACACAAGTTCCAATGGACCAACGTCACAAGTTGAGCAAGCGTAGCTCAAATCCGCCGGTGGACACCACAATGTATCAAAGCGTTGTGGGCAGCCTAAGATATTTGGTGCATACCCGACCTGACTTGGCTTATTCAGTCGGGATCGTGAGTCGTTTCATGGAGAATCCGACAACCGAGCACATGAGCGCGGTCAATCAAATCTTGCGCTATGTGAAAGGCACCATTAATCTTGGTTGCACGTACAGAAAGGGAAAGGAAGGATTGATCCTTCGTGGATATTCAGATAGCGACATGGCAGGTGATGTTGATGACCGAAAGAGCACAACGGGCATGGTTTTCTACCTTGGGCCGAATCCGATTAGCTGGAATTCTCAGAAGCAAAAGGTGGTGGCACTGTCTTCATGCGAGGCAGAATACATAGCGGCAAGCACGGCGGCTTGTCAAGCAGTGTGGCTGAGAAGACTCCTAGCTATTCTTGCAAAGCGGGAGGTGCAGAACGTGTCACTGAAGATCGATAACCAAGCTGCAATCTCGTTGTGCAAAAATCCGGTTCATCACGAAAGGAGCAAGCACATAGATACCTGGTTCCACCATATCCGGGAGTGCATTGAAGAAGGGTTGATCGAGGTTCAACATGTGAACACGAAAGACCAACTTGCCGATATTTTCACCAAGTCCCTCGGTCGACAGAAGTTCATCGAGATGAGGAGGAAAGTCGGAGTGCAAGAAGTGAAGTCAAGCAACAATATTAAGGAGGTGAATGTAGATGTTAATCATGTTGCTCATGTAGGATTAGGAAAGAAAGCCAAACCGAGTCCTAGTAGTATTAGGATTCCTAGTCCTAGTCTATTTCCATAGTCCCTTGTGGACGTGTATAAAAGACACCCTAGGGGTGTTGATTGTAACACCAGAAAAACGAAAAGCAATACAAAGCAAAGGCTCGACACGGGCCTTTAGCCATCAAATCCATCGATCAGTTTTATTCGTGTCGCTAGTTACGCAAATTCCGTCAAGTAGCCGTCCGAAGCAAGAATCGCGTAGGCACGCCTGTACAGCTGCATACGCACGTTCAAAAGCCAACAATCTTGGCAATTTTATGAGTAGCCATTGAAGTTATCTATGAACAACATATGTCTCCAAGTAGTCCATATCCGCGGACGCGGCTATTCGAATAGATCATAACCCTACAGGGGTGTACTTCGTCACACACGCTCTCTCCACTTATCGCCATGTGCACGTCATGCACCTCGGCAACCTTCAAGCGGAAGCCCAGCGAGGGAGTCGGCCACGACCGTTAACCACACTAGTACCTAGTCCAGGTTTATCGCCTATCTGAGAGTAACCCGTACGGAAGTCCGGCCGAGGTTTCCGCCACGGCCTCAAACGATGTGCGCAGGGTTCCCAAGCCCACCATCCGGGTGCCACTTGGTACACCGTGCCACTGCCTACCGCATCACGACCCACCTCTCAGGTCAGCACCATGCACGGCCTCCAGCATTACTACAAACACCAGAAACTACTTGCAACTCCTGGACCGAGTACTAAGCGATTAATAGGCCGAGCGGGGTCATATTTCAGGGCCCAGCATGTGGTAGTATCTAGTCTTGGATTACATACACGGAACTCAGTTCCTATGGACGGTTCCAATGAAACAACTCGCCATGTACTCCTACACAGCCTTTCACCGGTACCTTTACCAAATCAAATTCAACACACAACCTTTGCTCACCGAACACATTCTCACAATTCTGTTCATCTCCCCGATGACAGACCATACACAACTCTAAGCATAGCATGCATAGCAGGATAAGGCACATCATAGCTCAAGCAACTACCAGGTATGCTAGGTTGCAAGGTTCGGCTATTTACTGTGACAAGGTTAGGTCATGCAAAGGAAGTGGGTTCAACTAACGTGGCAAAAGCAGTTGAAGCATTTGATCCTAATGCAATAAATAAGTGCAGGAGCAAGAACATGGGAATTATCGGGATGATCAAAAGGGTTGCTTGCCTTGTTGCTCAGAGGAGGAACGATATCCGTCAGACGGATATTCGGTGGAATCCGGGGTTGCGGAGCCTACCGAAATAAATGGCAACATTCAATAACAATCATATGCAATCAAAATGATGCATGAGCATGGCATGAGAATGCAAGGTGATAAGTTATTATACACAACATGTATTAGGTTTAGAGTTGATTTGAATCATATTCGGTATCACTTCAAACGGGGTATTTGGATACCGTTTTAATTGATTCGACCTGATGCTCAGATCAACTTGATGTTAACATGCATGAGATGTCATGTTAGGGTACTGATTTGTAACTAGGACAGTGTGTGATCATTGCATTCATAATGAAATGTGAATATTTTTCCAAATTCCATTTAAAAAGTAATTATAAGAATTGAATTATTCCTTATTCCACAATTTAGGGTTTTGTAACTTTTTCAAACATGGTTGAAAATAGCATAATCAGAATCCTTGAATTTTTCTGATACTTTTTCATATATAAATTATTTTCATTGGAGTTACAGATTAATTTCTATGATTTTTACAAGTTTTAGCAATTTACTGGAATTATTTCTATACTGGAAATTATATTTATTGCATCAGGCTGACGTCAGCAGGTCAGCCGACCTGTTCAGGTCAAACCTGACACGGGGGACCCACTGGTCAGTGACCAGGGGCTAACCCCGTGTTGACCAGCCCCTAATTGGGGTTTGACCAGGCGTGGGGCCCTTTGGCAGCGACTGAGGGGAGGGCAATTACGCCCTAATGGTCGGCCACGTCGACCCCCACCGGAGGGTGGTCGCCGGCGACCAAGCCCGCGGCGGAGGGCTCACCGGAGGCGACCTAAACGGTGCTGCACAGCACCAATTGAACGCGGTTTGCAGCTACGGTACGCTGGCGAAGTGGCCGATCTGGCCGGGGCATCAGGGGAGGCTAGGGTCGCCGGGAGAGGCGCTGGTGACGAGCCGGAGCGGCGGCTGAAGCTCGGCCTTCTACGAGCGATGGCTCTAGGGCACGGGGAGGGCAGCTGAGGGCTCATCGCACTCCTGGAGGCTCCAGGAGCTCGAATCCTAGCTCGAGCGCGTGGATCAGACACCACAGCGACGGCGACGACATGACCAGCAGCGAGAAGCTCTCGGCCTTGGTGGGGAACGAGGCTACGATGCACGGGAGAGCGTGGGGCGAGAGGGGAAATGACGACGAGCTCACGGCGGTTCCGATGGTGCTGTTGAGGGGCTCGGGGATGCGCCGGAGCGAGCGAATCGACGGGAGAGGTCCGGCGGCCGGAGGTGGAAGACGATGGCGTTGGGGGCGATGCAGAGCTCGGGGTAGCTTCGGCTTCTGCAGAGATGACCAGGGCGACGAGGCGGAGCTAATAGACTACTCGGAGGAGGGTTCCCATGGCTAGAGGTGTTGCGGCTCGAGCTCGAGCTCGGCTCCAATGGCGGCAGCAGGGAGGAGGGCAAGATCCGAGAGGAGGGAGAGAGTTAGCGCTGGGAATGGATAGAGGAGGCCTCGGGGGGCTTATCCCCGGCCTTGCCAGCGCGAGGCGGCGGCCAGGCAGGCGCACAGGTGCGTGGCCACGCCGGAGGAGGCGGCGGCCACCTCCTGCTCCTACTGGCGCGAAGGAGGGGACGAGCTAGGGAGATGGGTCGGGCCAGGCTAGGCGACAGGTAAGGTTTTCTTCCTCTTTTTTTCTTTTCTGTTTTGTTCTGTTTTGTTAACTAATGTTTTGCTATTTATTTCAGCTCCAAAAAGGTGGTAAAAATTATTTTAGACACACCTGATTATTTGTTATAATATCCCCATACATTTCCAAAGTTTTCAACATTTTTGAAAATTTATAGTTTCTGATTTCAAATTTAAAGTTTGAAACGAGTGGCTTTTGCATTAAATTAAAATGCTTAAAGTGTCAAGAAAATAGTTTTCTCCAATGCTCATTTACTTTCATGATTTATCAGAAAGTTTGAACATTTCTTGAGGCCATTTTGGGTTCATTGATATTAACTAGTTTGACAAATCCTTTATTTGAAATAGTGGCTAGGGTTTTGAGATTTTCCTTTGCCACTTTTTGTTCTTGTTGAAACTTCTTAGATGCAATGCAAAGAAGACATGAGCACAAGGCTAACTTGCTTAAGGGTTAGGGATGTGACACGTTTTGAGCCCAACCACACACGCACATGCCCGCGGCATCCTTAAAAATATTGTTTTAAAAGGGGTGTATAAAAATTTCTTAGATTGAGTTGAAAGTTGGTGTGCGGTCTTAATACAGTGTAGATAGGCCGCATGCCAAATTTCGTCGCAATCGGAGTTCGTTTGATACTCGTACCGTTAAATATATAGCGCCACTATAGCCGGTTTAGTTATCGGACGTTTCAGTGTTTTAAAACTCTGTCACGGGCCACACCGTTTCCCTCTTATCCCGACATAGCCCATCTACACAGCTACTAGACCTGCCTAGCCACTTCCTCCGTTCGTGGTCGTCGGATCGCGATCGTACGGACGAGGTCCACCCAACCATACCCCAACCCTATATAAGAACCACCCCCATGGAGGAGCTCTCTCACTCCACTAGGGTCCCCCTAGCCATATTTGCAGCCACCCCCCTAGAAAAACCCCACCTACTAGCTCCACCTCCTCTCTCCCCGAAATCCAATCTCAGATATGGACAATTTGATCTACATCCAAAGGCCCAAATTTCACCCAAATCCACACCTACCAGACATGTCCGCGGTCAAACCGGGCATGTCCGAGCGACCACAAAGCTAGCTCGATCCGATCTGGATCAGCAGCCCGAGCCAGCTCATCAGAGGACCTCCCACCAGCCAGCCAAACCTCGTCGGAGTCGCTGCACCCCGACCGAACCTCGTTGCTCCCTCACTGGAGCGCCACCGACCAGCCACCACCCGCTCCTCCCCGAGCAGCAGCCCCGTAGAAACCTCCAAGCTCCATGGACGGAGCTCACCGGAGCACCCAGGAGGTTGGCCGCCGCCGGGAATGGGACTCCAACAGCTGGATCCGTCCAGCCCCGTCGGCTCCCCGTCGGTTCGGCGCCCCTGCGCCCGCATCGAGCGGAGGCGACGCCATGCGCGTTGGGAGCTCGAGGAGCTCTGGAGTGCGTTGACCGAGTCTCCCGAAAGTGTCACTCACTGGTGGGCCTTGCCCCCACGCGGCCCAGCCCCTCGACCTGCTGCCAGACCCAGCGCCCCGAGTTGGCCCGTCCTCAGCGCCCCAGCCGGGCTCCTCAACCGGCCCAGCTTCGGCTCCCCACCAACCCGGGCCAAGGCCCGAGGTGAGTTCCCCCTCGGCCCTTCTATTACGTGCCCCAAGCACCATATAGTTATCCTGCGCCCGTGCTCCGATTCAGCCCAGTACCAGATTTGGCCAGTTGTAGTTTTTTTAGGATCTTCGATTTAATTTATTTTCACGAATATGCATATTTTCAAACGCCCATAGTTTTTAAATCGTGTGTCGGATTGCAACAAATTATATATGTAAAACGTATAGAAGTTTGCGTAGAATAATATTTTCTAACTCTCATGCACATTTAAAATTGTTAGCTATGTTGTTTGCATTGGTTTGCTTGACAACGAGTTAAAATGGTTTAGTTCGTAGTTATTTAATTGTAGCTCCGTTGGAGATGAGCCATATATGTAAATGGATTAGAATGACAAGTAGAACCACGTGAACCACTTTGTTTCGCCTTTTAACAAACATAAAATGTGGTTAGGACAAATCTGGATAGATTACAAAGTTAGTGCATGGGGTCATTTCGGAAATGCTATATGTCGTTCCCGGCCTCATTTAAAATGCTTAGATAGGTAGTTTATTTGTGCTTCACTCCTTTCCATGTTTAACAACATTTAATATTTTCATGGAAATAAATGGGAGTGAACTAAATAACTAAACATGGAGTTTCGTCAATATGCAACTCGTTGCATATTGAGCTTCACTTAACGTGTAGTGTTTGATTGTCGTGAACTGCCATGCCATGCCTTGCATAATTTAAACTCGACATGCATCATATTAGGGTGTGCATCATATCATGCATGTGTGTGGTGAATATCATGTGTTGATGCTTCTTTCCGGTTTGCTTCGTCTCGATAGAGTTCCGCAAGCGTGTCAGAATGTAAGGACCCGTTCGACTACGTTGGTTCGTCTGCTTCACGGGGTCGTTCTTCTTCCAAGCGGGGTCTCAGGCAAGATGACCATTTCCCTATATACTGTTACTATGAATGCCATGCTAGTTGTCTCTTTTATTTCATTATGTCTCGTTGCCTACCACCTGTTAAATTTCAGCCTCTCAACATTGCCATGAAACCTTCAACCTTTCTACAACCTAGCAAACCACTGATTGGCTATGTTACGGCTTGCTTAACCATTGGATATCATTGCTAGTTGCAGGTGCAGTTGCTTCCATGTGATAACATGGGTTCCTTGTTATATCACCATATTTTCACAAAATAACTTAATGGACCTATATACTTGGTAAAATGTGGAAGGCTCGGCTTTCTAGCCTGGTGTTTTGTTCCACCTTTGTCGCCTTAGTTTCGGCTACCGGTGTTATATTCCATAATTGAGCGCTCCTAACACGATCGGGGTTGTTATGGGGACCCCCTTGATAATTCGTTTTAGTCTAAAACTGGTCTGGCAAGTCCCAACTTTGGTACTACATTTTCCTAATAACTAATGAACCACATAGGGAGTAATTAACCCGAGGAAATTTAACCAACCCCCGGGCCAGTGCTCCGCATGATTATTGGTCCATACTGGCAGACTACAGGGCCACCTCGGGGCAACCCGAGGTTTGGTTTTTCTCCTAGTGTGACCCATCTGTAGTGTCCTGAGAACGATATACGTGGCTCCTATCGGGTTCGTCAACACGTCGGGCGGCCTTGCTCGATTAGTTTTACCTTTGACGAAATATCTTGTGCATCGGGATTCCAGTGATTCTTTAGGCTGTCTCGGATTTGAGGTTTTCCACTAAGGAATCCGAGGAGATAACGAGTTTCGTGATTGAGGTTTTCTATGCGGCTTGTGGTAATTTGTGATGGACTAGTTGGAGCACCCCTACAGGGTTAAATCTTTCGGAAAGTCGTGCCCGCGGTTATGTGGCAAACTTGGAAACTTTGTTTAACATCCGATTCTAGATAACTTCAAGTAAACCTAATTAAATCTTGCCAATTTAGTGTGTAATTGTGAATGTCTCTTTTGCGAGCTCCTTCTCCAATCGAGGACACGGTGGGGTTATGTCTGGCGTAAGTAGGTGTTCAGGATCATTAATTTGATCATTAGTAGTTCACGTCCGTTATGCGTAGATCTTCCCCGCTCTTTTATTCCAATACTCGTAACTTAGCCACCTCAAATAAATGCTTAGTCGCGTGATGCACCCTCACCACTTAACCATACCTCACCCATTAAGCTTTGCTAGTCTTGATACCTTTGGAAATGAGATTACTGAGTCCCTGTGGCTCACAGATTACTACAACACCAGTTGCAGGTACAGATAAAGTGATATTATGACGTGAGCTCGATGATTGTGCTATTTGGAGTTTCTTCTTCTTCTTCGTCATCGATCTAGGATGGGTTCCAGGCCGGCAACCTCGATAGCAAGGATGGACGTCGTTATTTTATCGTTTGTTTTCGTCTATAGTCGGACCCTGCTAATCTTCATGATGATTGATTATGTTGTTGTATTGATGTGACACTGATGTAGCTTCTGGCGAGTGTAAGCAAATTCCATATACTCATCTCTTCAGTACATGTACTTGTAACGATATCCATTCTCGACAAGATACGCTTCTACCCCTGTCGAGGCCCTCGTGCCAAAATAAGGATAGGATCGCATCTTGGGCGTTACAAGTTGGTATCAGAGCAGTACCGACCTAGCAGCCCCCTTGATTGACCGAACTTGGCCGAGTCGAGTCTAGCAAAACTGCTTTGATTCTAGTTATATATCGGAGAGTAGGATTCTTTTTTCTCCTCTTCTATGCTCGGGTGAGGAATCTTGATGTAATAATTTTAATTCTACTCCTCTTCTCACTCAAAAAAAATTAGGAACACGCGGATATTTTTGAAATCTATATGATGTCGATGTGACAGAGTTGTGACTTGACGCCTCCTGCTGTGTTGATATTATTAAGGGGAGTTGAGCTCCAGGGAATTCTTGAGCACATCGTTATCATTCAGATTTCTTAGTATCTCAAGACGGCTCATGTTCGTAATTACTTCAATACTAGTAGTGGCGAGATAAGCCCGACATCCCCAACACTGGTTTAGAGAGTTCGGGGGTACCGCCATACTTAGTATCGTTGTGATTACGAAGGCCTGGGATAGATGAGTTTCTGAGATTCTGGTTGTGTGTTGACGGATGTGATACACTGGACGAGTAGTGTTATTGCTAGGAGTTGAGTGATGGATTCTACTCCTTGTATCCGTGGACTCGATTGCATGACCCGAAATTTTGGGATTCTTAGGTGGGATTTCAAGTAGTCACCTATAGGATAATCTTTCAACACATGCATGATGTGAGGTTGGGGTTCGACATCTAGTGGATTTGTTTGTTCACGGTCATCTTACAACGGTTCTCGTTGTGTCTTGAAGAGTCCTTGTGGCTTGCTACGACTAGGGGACGCTTCATATGTCGTTGTGTTGGAAATATGCCCTAGAGGTAATAATAAAGTGGTTATTATTATATTTCCTAGTTCATGATAATTGTCTATTATTCATGATATAATTGTATTAATCGGAGACTATAATACATGTGTGAATGTATAGATCACAATGTGTCCCTAGTGAGCCTCTAGTTGGCTAGCTCTTTGATTAATAGATGATCATGGACATTGGATGTCATTGATAATGGGATCACATCATTGGGGAATGATGTGATGGACAAGACACAATCCTAAGCATAGCACTAGATCGTATTGTTCGTCTGCTAAAGCTTCTCTAATGTAAAGTATCATTCCTTAGACCATGAGATTGTGCAACTCCTGGATACCGTAGGAGTGCTTTGGGTGTATCAAACGTTACAATGTAACTGGGTGAGTATAAAGGTGCACTACACGTATCTCCGAAAGTGTATGTTGGGTTGTATACACAAGACTAGGATTTATCACTCCGTGTGACGGAGAGGTATCTCCGGGCCCACTCGGTAATGCATCATCATACTGAGCTCAATGTGACTAAGGAGTTAGCCACGGGATGATCTGTTATGGAACGAGTAACGATACTTGCTGGTAACGAGATTGAACAAGGTATAGGGATAACGACGATCGAATCTCGGGCAAGTATCATACCGGTAGACAAAGGGAATTGCATACGGGACTGAATAAATCCCTGACATAGTGGTTCATCCGATGAGATCATCGTGGAACATGCAGGAACCAACATGGATATCTAGACCACGTTGTTGGTTATTGACCGGAGAGGTGTCTCGGTCATGTCTGCATGGTTCCCGAACTTGTAGGGTCTACACACTTAAGATTCGATGACGCTAGGGTTACTATGGGAATAGTGTACATGGTTACCTAAGGTTGTTTGGAGTCTCGGATGAGATCCCGGACGTCATGAGGAGTTCCGGAATGGTCCGGAGGTAAAAATTCATATATAGGAAGTGAGTATTTGATCGCCGGAAATGTTTCGGGCGTCACCGGTAATGTACCGGGACCACTGGAAGGGTTCCGGGGGTCCACCGGGAAGGGAACCAACTCCGAAGGGGTACATGGGCCAAAATTGGATGGGAACCTGCCCCTAAGTTGCCTGGTGCGCCACCACCATCAGCCCAAGGCGCAAGAGCGGGGGAGTGGGCTAACCCTAGGCGTGGTGCCACCCTAGGGCGCCACCTCCTCCATCCTTGGCTGCGGCCCCTTGCCCATCGAGGGTTGACGCACCACCTAGGGTGGAAACCCTAGGGGTGGTAACCCTCCTCCCTCTCCTCCTATATATAGTGGAGGGTTTTGGAGCTACACACAACACAATTCCACCTCTCCACGGCGCAGCCCTACTACTAATCCTCGTCGTCCTCCGTAGAGCTTGGCAAAGCCCTGTCGGAATACCACACAGCTCCACCGTCACCACGTCGTCGTGCTTCCGAAGCTCTCCCTCAACCTCTCCGCTCTCCTTGCTAGATCAAGGCGTTGGAGACGTCACCGGGTTGCACGTGTGTTGAATGCGGAGGCGTCGTTGTTCGGTGCATAGATCGGAATCCACCGCGATCTGAATCGCTACGAGGACGACTCCATCAACCGCATTCTAGAAACACTTCCGCTTAGCGATCTTCAAAGGTATGAAGATGCTTGATACGTCTCCAACGTATCTATAATTTTGATGGTTCCATGCTATTATCTTGACAACTTTGGATGTTTTGTATGCATGAATATGCTATTTTATATCTTTTTTGGGACTAACCTGTTAACTCAGTGCCAAGTGCCAGTTCCTGTTTTTCCTGTGTTCTTGACCTTTTTCATAGGAGAATATTAAACAGAGTCCAAACGGAATAAAACCTGTGGAATGATTTTGTCCATAACAGAAGACATGCAGGAAACTTGAGAACCAAGGCACGGGACCTCGGAGGAGGTCACAAGCCACCCAGGCCCGGCCTAGGGGGGCCGGGCCTCGTAGGCTTGTGGTCCCCCTGTGGATCCCTTGCCCTACTTCTTTCGCCTATAAATTCCCTAAAAATCTGAAACCACGGGAGAGAGCCACGAAAATACTTTTCCGCCACTTCAAGCTTCTGTCTCTACAAGATCCCATCTGGGGCACGTTCTGGTGCCCTGCCGGAGGGGGGATTCGGACACGGAGGGCTTCTTCATCAACACCATTGCCTCTCCGATGATGCGTGAGTAGTTCACCACATACCTTCGGGTCCATAGCTAGTAGCTAGATGGCTTCTTCTCTCTCTTGGATCTTCAATACAAAATTCTCCATGATCTTCATGGAGATCTATCCGATGTAATCTTCTTTTGCGGTGTGTTTGTCGAGATCCGATGAATTGTGGATTTATGATTAGATTATCTATGAATGTTATTTGAGTTTCCTCTGATCTCTCTTATATGCATGATTTTGTATCCTTGTAATTCTCTTCGAGTTGTGGGTTTCGTTTGGCCAACTTGATCTATAATTCTTGCAATGGGAGAAGTGCTTGGTTTTGGATTCATACCGTGCGGTGTCCTCACCCAGTGACAGAAGGGGTAGCGAGGCACGCATCATGTTGTTGACATCAAGGGTAAAAAGATGGGGTTCATATCTATTGCATGAATTTATCCCTCTACAACATGTCATCTTGCTTAAGGCGTTACTCTGTTTGTGATGAACTCAATACACTAGATGCATGTTGGATAGCGGTCGATGTGTGGAGTAATAATAGTAGATGCAGAAAGTATCGGTCTACTTGTCTCGAACGTGATGCCTATATGTATGATCATTGCCTTAGATATCATCGTGACTTTGCGGGGTTCTATCAATTGCTCGACAGTAATTCGTTCACCCACCGTAATACTTGTTATCATGAGAGAAGCCTCTAGTGAACACTATGGCCCCGAGGTCTACTTCACTTCATATTTTCAGCTCTACACTTTTACTTTATTGCACTTTCCGACTTCACATATCACCTTGCAATCAATCGTGAAGGGATTGACAACCCCTTTGTAGCGTTGGGTGCAAGCTCGTTTGTGTTTGCGCAGGTACTCTAGACACTTGGCTTGATTCTCCTACTGGATTGATACCTTGGTTCTCAAACTGAGGGAAATACTTACTCCTACTATGCTGCATCACCCTTTCCTCTTCGAGGGGAAAACCAACGCAAGCTCAAGAGGTAGCAAGAAGAATTTCTGGCGCCGTTGCCGGGGAGGATCCAGTCAAGAATAGTCTCCCGTCAACGTGCCAATTTCTGGTGCCATTGCCGGGGAGTACCAAATCACACTAGGAGAAGCCACAAAACTCCTAGACAATATCATGACAAACTATTCTCAGTGGCACACTGAAAGGTCACCTACTAGTAAAAAAGTGAATGTTATAGAAGAAATTAACTCTTTGAGTGCTAAGATGGATGATTTAATGAAATTGTTTGCTAGTAAAGGTGCTCCTCTAGATCCAAATGATATGCCTTTGTCTTCCTTGATTGAGAATAGCCATGAGAGCTTGGATATTAATTTTGTTGGTAGGAATAATTTTGGCAACAATAATGCTTATAGAGGAAACTTTATACCTAGGCCTTTTCCTAGCAATCCCTCTAATAACTTTGGCAATTCCTACAATAATGCTCATGGAAACTACAATAAATTACCCTCTGATCTTGAGAGTAATATTAAAGAGTTTATTAACTCGCAAAAGATTTTCAATGCATCCATAGAAGAAAAACAGCTCGAAATTGATGACTTGGCTAGCACCGTTGATAGAATGTCTCTTGATGTTGATGCTTTGAAATTGATATGTGCTCCTCCCAAGATCAATATGGATGAAACTTTAAAATCTATGTGTGTTTCCATGAATGAGAGTAAAGAAAGAACCGCCCAAATTCGTGCTAGACATGAATGGCTTAAAAAGGCGTGTTCTTGTGATGAGAATCACGAAGATCTTAAAGTGCTTGGTGTGACTCCTATTGAATCCTTGTTTTCTAATGTCAAACCTAATGATGACGGGGCTGGATATGAATCCACTTTGGTTGAGAAATGCCCCAAGGATTTGGAGTCTATCTATCTTGATGCTAAAAGCATTGAAAGTGGAGTATAGGATATCAAAACTTTGAGTAGTAATGAAATTACTACTTTGGATTTCAAGGAATTCAATTATGATAGTTTCTCTTTGATTGTATGTATTTCCTTGATGCCATCCATGCTAAACTCTCCACACGCTTATAGACAAAATAAAGCCTTTACCGATCATATCGTTGATGCTATGATGAAATCTATTGAAGAGAAACTTGAGTTGGAAGTTTCTATTCCTAGAAAACTTCATGATGAGTGGGAACCTACTATCAAAATCAAGATTAAAAACTATGAATGCAATGCTTTGTGTGATTTGGGTGCTAGTGTTTTCGCTTGATGGGGTTATAGTCCTAGGGTAGGGTCATAGGCCTGCCCTATGAGTCCTACCCAAGGACTACCCTTCATAAGGGATAAGGCCCTTAGTCAGTTCCGATTGAATTAAGGACTTCCCATCATCCAGTCGGTGACGATTCCTCCATCATCCAGTCGAGATGAGCATTCGGAGCGTATCGAACTTACTGACTGGATTCCACTTTGTGCATCGTAACCCCCCTGGAGGGCAAAGGTCATACGTTTCCATGTACCTTTATTAGCATTTAAGACATACGTTACCTGTAACGTAGGCATTTATTCGCCACTACTCCACCCCTGTGCACCGAACCGTTGTGAAGGGCAGCGCACTCTATATAAGCCGCCCTTCTCCACTGGTGCAGGGGTTAGCAATTCACTGTAATCCATATTCCACTCGACAACAAGCTCCAAGAGCACTCAGACATAGTGCTTTTACCTCCACCGTAGAGGGGCCTGAACTCATACAACCTCGCCGTAGCTAAGGCTCTGCCCATCCTTTCGTACCCTACACATCTACTGTCAGACTTATACCCACGATAGTTGGCGCCCACCGTGGGGCAGGCGTCTAAGCGACTTCCGGCGAGTTTGCGACTACATCTTTTCATCATGTCATCGAGTGGAGATTTGAGCATGGGTCACGAGATCCTCTTCGGCGCTCTCTCCTTCGTCGTCAACGATTCGGCATGGCTTCGGGACGCCCCTCTCGACGTCGAGGCGCTCCCCAGTCGCGGGGCTACGCACTTCCATGCCGGCGCCCGCGATATTCTTCTTCTCCAGCAGCCGGCTCCGGTGTCGACCTACGCCGTCGTCACGCGCCGCAACAAGCGGTCCCGCTGTCCGCGGCTCCAGCGTTGGGTGCAACACGCCCAGGCGCGCCAGAACGCGTCCTCACAAGTGGCGGTCCTAGAGTCGGTTGTGTTTGCACCGCCTTCCCAGCGCTCGAACTCAGTTCCGACTGAGTTTCCTTCCGAGTACTTGGGTCGCGGGCCTGCAGCTGAAGTGCACATGGCCAACTCCCATGAAAGTCCCCGCCAAAGTGGCCGGAACGAGCACGAGGTCGGCGAAACATCTGGCGCTCGTCGTCAGCCCCGTCGTTCTGCCAGTCGGCACACTCGGCGGAGCAACGTGGAGGTGTTCCGCACACCCGTCCTCAACCTGGTTGCCGCCGCCAAGATAGCCGATTCCCTCCAGCCGACTGATTCAGAGGCTGGCAGGGGGATCGAGCAAATCCGCGCCCTGCTGCACATGGCGCAGCAGCAAAATTCGGCGGTCTCCGAGTCGCACAACAGGATCCACAATAGCTCTGTTCATGCAAACACGCATCGGTCAATTCACAGCCCCGGTTCTCATCAGCGACACAGGGGAGGCAGCCGTTCCATAAATCCCGAAGATCGTCGCCGTTCACGCACCCCTCCGCGGGGTGGGCCCTACGGGCCCCGACATCATGACGATCGGCGTTCAGTCGGTGACACTTACGATCCAAGGCCCGACGCGAGAGGGCATATCGCCCAGAGGAGGGTCGACAGGGGCCGAGCCCACTGCGATGGTCACGATATGGACCGTCCGAGTGGAAGCAGGACCATCGTCTCTGGTCCCGAGTGTTTCAGTCGAGCCATCCGTTCGGCTGAACATCCCTCCCAACTTCTGATTGGCGACGGGGATCAGCAAGTTTACAGGAGAATCCAAGCCAGAAACGTGGCTGGACGACTACCGAGTGGCAGTCCAGATCGGAGGAGGGGACGACCACGTCGCCATGAAACACCTCCCTCTGATGCTCGACGGCTCGGCACGAGCGTGGCTGAACCAGTTCGCTCCCTCAAGCATCTACAGCTGGACAGATCTAGCCCGGGTCTTCATCAGGACCTTCAAAGGGACGTGCAAACGCCCTGCTGGCCTCGTGGAGCTCCAGCACTGTGTCCAGAAGCAGAATGAGCCCCTACGCGATTTCATTCAGCGTTGGACGACCCTCTACCACACGGTGGAGAACATCACAGAGCACCAAGCAGTCTGCGCCTTCAAGGCAGGCGTGCAGTACAGAGATCTGTACCTGAAGTTCGGTCGAACCAGCGACATCTCCATGAGTAAGATGATGGAGATAGCGGCACGCTATGAAAATAGCGAAGAAGAGGGCCGCATCCGTAGCGGCAAGAACAAAGCAGTTGCCGATGGAGATGGGAATAACACTCGGAAGCAGAAGCAGAAAGCTCCGTCCACTCCGCAGGCAGAAGCCGCAGCTGTTACCAATGCCAAGTTCAAGGGCAAGGGGAAGGCTCAGTTCACCCCCAAGAAGAAGCAGTTCAGAAACCCCATCCTGGACCAGCCATGTCCGATTCACACGAAGATGGATGAAGAGGGCAACGCCATATATCCGAAGCATACCACTCGGCAATGTCGCCTCCTGATCCAGGGGTTTGGCGAAGGGCAACCAAGTGAAAAAGGCAATGAACAAGATGAGGAGGACAAGGAGGATCCGTTCCCCAAGTCCTGCAACACTGATGATTTTTGCTGACGTTGAGAGCAAGAGTCGACTGAAGTTGGTGAACAGGGAGGTGAACATGGCCATGCCGACCAACCCCACGTTCCTCAAATGGTCTCAGACTGCGATCACCTTTGACCAGTCGGATCATCCAGCACACGTGCCCACCCCAGGGAGGCGGGCTCTAGTCGTCGACCCGGTGGTGGAAGGAGTCCGACTGCGCAAAGTCCTCATGGACGGCGGCAGTGGTTTGAATATCATGTATGCTGACACTCTCAAGGGGATGGGCATTCCGATGTCCAGACTTAGCGAGAGCAGCATGCAGTTCCATGGAGTCGTCCCTAGACGAAAGGCCAAGTCACTCGGCCAGATCGCGTTGGACGTCGTCTTCGGCTCCGACAAGAACTTCCGCAAGGAAAAGCTGACGTTCGAGGTGGTGGACTTCCAGAGTGCGTACCACGCAATTCTGGGCCGCCCGGCGTATGCGCATTTCATGGCCCGTCCATGTTACGTATACCTGAAGCTGAAGATGCCAGGCCCGAAAGGTGTGATCACTATCACAGGCAATCGACAGTGGGCCGAGGAGTGTCTGCAGCAGGGATTGAGGATCGCCGATCAGCAGATGGTTGTCCTCGAGCTTGACGAGTACAAGAAGACAGTCGACCCCGCTGACTTGATGCGTTCGAAGAAGCCACCTTCGGAGTCCGCATTCCAGTCGGCGGGAGAGACGAAGAAGGTCAGCATCCACCCGACGGACGACACCGCTGCCCCGACGAACATCTCCACCACCCTCGATCCTAAATCGGAAGCCGAGCTCATCCAATTCCTTCGTGAGAACTGGGACATCTTCGCATGGAAGCCCGCTGACATGCCAAGTGTACCCAGGGAGTTGGCTGAGCACCGAATGCATGTGGATCCCGCAGCTCGGCCTGTCCGAGAACGCCTGCGTCGGTCCGACGCGCACAAGAGGAAGGCAATCGGAGAAGAGGTGGCCAAGCTTTTGGCAGCCAACTTCATTCGCGAGGTACACCACTCCGAGTGGCTCGCCAATGTTGTCATGGTGCCCAAGAAGGACAAGTCGCTCCGAATGTGCATCGACTCCAAGCATCTCAATAAGGTCTGCCCGAAAGACCATTTTACGCTCCCCCGCATCGATCAAATTGTCGATTCTACTGCGGGGTGCGAGCGTTTGTCATTTCTTGATGCCTACTCGGGCTATCATCAGATCCGTCTGTATGGCCCCGATGAATTAAAAACAGCCTTCATCACCCCATTCGGGTGCTTCTGCTACATCACTATGCCATTTGGTTTGAAGAATGCAGGAGCAACCTTTATGCGCATGATCCAAAAATGCCTCCTCGACCAGATCGGTCGGAATGTGGAGGCATATATGGATGATATCGTAGTCAAGTCACGCAAAGGTTCTGACCTACTGGCTGACTTGGCAGAAACATTCGCCAACCTTCGTAGGTACGATATCAAGCTCAACCCAGCCAAGTGTTCATTCGGCGTTCCCAGCGGGAAGTTACTCGGTTTCTTTGTTTCCGAACGAGGCATCGATGTCAACCCCGAAAAGATCAGGACCATCGTCCGAATGGAGCGGCCGGTCAGAATACACGATGTTCGAAGGCTCACAGGTTGCCTAGCGGCTTTGAGCAGGTTTATCAGTCGACTCGGCGAGAAGGCACTTCCTCTGTACCGACTCATGAAGAAATCAGATACTTTCGAGTGGACAGACGAAGCCCAAGTCGCATTCGACGACCTCAAAGTCCTACTTTCCACCCAGCCGGTTCTTACTGCTCTGCTCAGTAAAGAGCCCCTTCTTCTGTACATCGCGGCTACAAATCAAGTCGTCAGCACTGTTCACACAGTCGAACGGGAAGAAGAAGGCAAAGCATACAAAGTTGCGGCCAGTGTATTATGTCTCCGAAGTCCTGACTCCTTCCAAGCAGAGGTATCCCCACTATCAAAAACTTATCTACGGGATTTACATGACTGCGAAGAAGGTGGCTCATTATTTCCAAGACCACTCGGTGTCTGTCGTTTCTGATGCTCCATTGTCGGAAATCCTCCACAATCGGGACGCATCGGGTCGAGTGGCGAAGTGGGCAATGGAGATGTTATACTGCGACATCAAGTTCGAGGCCAAGAAAGTTATAAAGTCTCAAGCTCTGGCTGACTTCATAGCAGAATGGGTAGAACAACAGCAACCGACCCACATCTACTCGGCTCATTGGACAATGTTCTACGATGGGTCCAAGATGTTGAATGGCTCCGGCGCTGGCGTTGTGATCATATCGCCAAAGGGTGACAAACTCAAGTATGTGTTGCAGATACACTTTGATTCCTCCAACAACGAGGCAGAGTATGAAGCTCTCCTTTATGGACTGCGCATGGCCATCGCACTCGGCATCCGTCGCTTGATGGTCTATGGCGATTCGGATTTGGTGGTTAATCAAGTGATGAAGGAGTGGGACGTCAGGAAACCCACCATGACCACATATTGCAATGTAGTGAGGAAGCTCGAGAAAAAGTTTGAAGGTCTAGAACTCCACCATGTTCCGCGACTGAAAAACCAAGCAGCTGATGAGTTGGCAAAACTTGGATCCACTCGGAGACTAGTCCCGAGTGACGTCTGCCTCGAGCACCTCCACCTTCCCTCAGTTAAAGAAGATCCTTTCACAAAGGAACCAGTACAACCAAAGAGCTCGACAGATCCGACTGAAGTCAAAGTGCCTGCTGTGGTTGCTTTGATCATGGAGATTCTTGCTGTCATCCCCGATTGGACTGTGCCAATCATTGCATACATCCTGAGGCAAGAATTACCAGAAGACAAAGTCCAAGCCAGACAGATCGTCCGCAGGTCAAAGTCGTTCACTGTCATTGATGGTCAGTTGTACAAAGAAAGCGTTTCAGGCGTCCTTCAACGATGCATCTCCCCAGAGGAGGGACAGTTAATCCTGGAAGAAATTCACTCGGGAACCTGCGGTCATCACGCCTCTTCAAGAGCAATCGTCGCCAAAGCATTCAGAGTTGGCTTCTTCTGGCTGCAGGCGAATGAAATGGCGAAAGATATGGTCGACTGGTGTGAAGGCTGTCAGTTCTACTCTAACAAGTCCCACAAACCAACATGTGCATTGAAGATAATCCCTCTTGTTTGGACGTTCGCAGTATGGGGATTAGATATAGTCGGTCCATTCAGGACAGGCCAAGGGGGATTCACACATCTGTTGGTGGCAGTCGACAAGTTCACAAAGTGGATTGAAGCCGAGCCCATCAAGAAGCTCGACGCCCTTACGACCATCAAGTTTGTCAGGGACATCATCTCCAGATTCGGGGTACCTCACAGCATAATCACTGACAACGGGACAAACTTTGACTCGGACAGATTCAAAGGTTTCTATACAGGCCAAGGTATCCGAGTGGATTTCGCATCTGTGGCGCATCCCCAAACAAACGGGCAAGCAGATCGGGCGAATGGACTTATTCTGCAAGGTTTGAAGCCTCGACTCATGCGAGAGGTGGGACATGCCGCTGGCGCATGGGTCACCGAGCTACCTTCGGTGCTTTGGGGTCTCCGCACAACCCCAAATAGATCTACACGGCGATCCCCATTCTTCCTCGTTTACGGAGCAGAGGGAGTCCTTCCGAGTGACTTGCTTCACAACGCTCCACGAGTTGAACTCTTCTCCGAAGCTGAAGCAGAGCAAGCAAGGCAAGATGGAGTGGATCATCTAGAGGAGGAGCGCGAGATGGCACTGACTCGCTCAACCATTTATCAACAAGATCTGCGGCGCTTTCACGCGCAACACGTCAGGAGTCGTACATTCCAAGAAGGCGACCTGGTGCTCCGAGTGGATCAGCAAAGACCTCACAAGTTGGCTCCCGCCTGGGGAGGACCCTTCATCATCTCCAAGGTGCTGAACAACGGAGCATACCGACTCTACAACATCGACAGGGAAACGGACGAGCCGCGAGCATGGAACGGAGATCTCCTGAAGCGCTTCTACACGTGACCGTCGACTGAAGCAATGTAAAGAACAAGTATCATTGAAGTAAAACAAAGCAGATTGAGTTTTTGCAGATTCAAAATTCTTCCGGGGTCGCAGACTCCTGTCTCAAAAAAAAACTTAGCTGCGATCAAGAATCGCCTAAGTACAAACTTTCTCCGAGTGTGCACTAAACTTCGCACACGGGGACTTAGCTGCGATCAAGAATCGCCTAAGTACAAACTTTCTCCGAGTGTGCACTAAACGTCGCACTCGGGGACTTAGCTACGATCAAGAATCGCCTAAGTACAAACTTTCTCCGAGTGTGCACTAAACGTCGCACTCGGGGACTTAGCTGCGATCAAGAATCGCCTAAGTACAAACTTTCTCCGAGTGTGCACTAAACGTCGCACTCGGGGACTTAGCTACGATCAAGAATCGCCTAAGTACAAACTTTCTCCGAGTGTGCACTAAACGTCGCACTCGGGGACTTAGCTGCGATCAAGAATCGCCTAAGTACAAACTTTCTCCGAGTGTGCACTAAACGTCGCACTCGGGGACTTAGCTGCGATCAAGAATCGCCTAAGTACAAACTTTCTCCGAGTGTGCACTAAACGTCGCACTCGGGGACTTAGCTGCGATCAAGAATCGCCTAAGTACAAACTTTCTCCGAGTGTGCACTAAACGTCGCACTCGTGGACTTAGCTGCGATCAAGAATCGCCTAAGTACTAACTTTATCCGAATGTGCACTAAAACGTCGCACTCGGAGACTTGTCTGCGATCAATAATCGCCTAAATAGAAAGCTTCCTTCGAATGTATCTTACAGATCCACTCGGAGGCTTAGCAGACCCTCATTGAGGCTCATGTAGATGCCAAGACAACTGACAATTACATGAGTGGCAGAACCTCATTGAGACTCATGTGGATGTCAAGACAACTGACAATTACATGAGTAACAACTCGCTCCGAGTACGACCTGACAGTCACACTCGAAGACTTAGCCGCGATCACGAATCGCCTAAGAACACGATTGCCCTCGAGTGTATCCTACATATCCACTCGGAGGCTTAGCAGATCCTCATTGAGACTGATGTAGATGTCAAGACAATTGTCAATTACATGAGTGGCAGAACCTCATTGAGGCTCATGTAGATGTCAAGACAACTGGCAATTACATGAGTAACAACTCGCTCCGAGTACGACCTGACAGTCGCACTCGAAGACTTAGCGCGATCACGAATCGCCTAAGTACTCGATTGCCTTCGAGTGTATCCTCCAGATCCACTCGGAGATTCAGCAGACCCTCAGTGAAGCTCATGCAGATGTCAAGACAACTGACAATTACATGCTCCGCATGTTTGCCATTGGCTTCACCAAGAAACGCCAAACAAAAACCACGAGCCAAAATCGTGTCAACAACTCTTTGGCAAAGGAAGAGCAAAAGATTCGATTCAAATTCAAAGTTCGTCTAAAGATAGTTGGTTCGGTGTAGATCAAGCTTATCCACACCGAACCACGAATGTGATGGCCAACAGCAGTGGCCAAAGTTTCATACAGCTAACACTCGGCATACCGAGGTAAAAGTTTTCTTAAACGTCGTCAGGACTGGAACTGGGACTGGCAGGCTCCACGAAAGTGTCGAGGTCGATCCCGTCTACGATGCGAGTGGCGCTCTCAAGGAAGGTCTCCATGAAATCTTCGAAACGAAGCTTTTTGGTGTTGGCGACTTGCAACGCCTTCAGCTTCTCTTCGCGAGCCTCCTTGCAGTGCACTCGGACCAGCGACAGCGCCACGTCCGCACCACAGCGAGCCGCAGACTTCTTCCACGCCTGCACTCGGTTCGGGACCTCCTCCAGCCGAGTCATCAAACCTTCCATCTCTTGCCGAGACTCACCTTCAGGCCAAAGCTCCTTGTCGATTCGGCCGACGACCTCTCTCAATCGACCGATGAAAGGTCCCACTTTGCCCAGGCGAATGTGCGCTCGGAGCAGCTCTCGATTGGCGTCCTCGCTGAGTGGAACGTTCGGAAGAACCGACCGCTCAACGTCAGCTGCCTCAGCCTCAGCGTCCATGCAAAAATCTGCACAGACAGGACGAGCAAAAAATAAGCACAGAGTGAAATACACAGACAAGAAGCACTCGGAAAAACAGAACTTACCATCGAGAAGCGCTATCATCTTCCTTGACCAGTCACTGACGTAATTCTCCTGTGCTATGCACCGCCTGTTCAACACCTGCATCTGTCCCATCAGCTCGGTCCTTTGTTTCCCCGTTTTCTCCACTTCAGCCGCCAGTGCCTTGTTTGCCTCATGGGACTCCTCCAAGGACTTTTCTCGTTCAGCCAGAACATCCTTCAGACCAGCCAAGGCAAGCATTGCTGCATCCAGTTCCACAGCAAACTGAACCTTTTCAGCCCTCAGAGTCTCGTACGTTGATCCCATCTCGCAAGTCTTCTGCAAGTCAGTGCCAAGAGACGATCAGACAAATTCAACAAGGACAACAATAAAAATTCGAAGTTCTTCAGACCCCTGCCGACGCAAGCAGTCGACAGCGGTCTCGGGGACTACACCCAGTGGGTTCACTAAGAGTGACCCCACTGGCATGAAGCTCAAACAGGCCCCCCCCTATTGAGATACATAACAACAAAAAAGCCTATGAGGTTACTACTACCCGACCTGAGTAAAATTACTCTTGGGGACTCATCCAGTAGGTGCACTCGGAGTGCCCCCACCGGTAACATTCGAACAGATTAGTTTTGATCTGATCAAGTTAAAGAAAATGTATATAAAGACAACTGCCGGTGCAAGCACTCGACAGAACTCTCGGGGACTACACCCACTGGGTTCACTAAGATTGAACCCACTACAAAATAATCATACTGTATACGAGTACATTGCTTAAACACCCAGTGGGTTACAAGAGGAAAGTAAATACTTACTAGCCCACTTACTCGGATATCGTCCCGGAGTTCCAAGCTTCGCTTGTACACAGACGCGATGGAGTCGTACGCTCTCTTGGCATCTCCCGCCATCAACTCCGCCTGCACCATGGCCCCCTTGGCAGCTCCCACCTGGTCTTCCGGGAGGCGCTGGACGTCGTACTGGACAGTCAACGGACCTGGCATCATAGGAGACTCCTTGGGCATCCCAAGTCCTGCTCCAGTCGGTTCAGCAGCGATAAGCGCCATTGCAGTCGACGGCATCGTCTCAGTTGGCGGCGCGTCCATGGAGGGAGTAGTAACCGGTGGAACAGCCTCAAGGACAGGCACCGCAGCTTGCTCGGACCTCCTCTGGTCGCCCTCCTCCACATAAATCACCTCTGAGAGAAACCCGACCGAACGGCGTGAGACCACAGGAAAAAGGCAAGACCAAAGACAGAATTCGTGATGCAATAATGTAAAGCTCTCGGAATCGCCACGACGCACCTGGCTGGGATGTGACAACATTGTCCGTGTCCATGGGATCGTCCCCCTGGCGTGGCGGAGAGGTGTCGGAGGTGGCAGCTCTGTCGAGTAAAATTCATTCGACCAATAAGCATGAGTTCAATCAAATACTGGAAGAAGATAGAAGAACAATGCACTTACGTTGAGGTGACGGGAACTGTGACCCTCATCCGCGGCAAAGCCTTCCGAGGCTTAGATCCACTCGGTTTGGCCGCCTTAGAGGGCTGGCCCGCGGGCTCAGCAGCAGAGTCCCTTGTCCTCTTTGTGCTCCGAGCACTCGGGACCATGGGAGCGGCTGGCGAGGCGCTCGAAACCACAGGAGCAGCTGGCGGGGCACTCGAGGCCGCTGGGGGAGCCGACGGAGCCACGGGTTCGTGACGGCGTTTAGTTCGAGGCTCTGGCGGTGGGGGTGGCGAGTTCTGCTCCTCATCTTCCTCCTCTTCTTCTTCAGACTCCTCCTCCGTCTCCCCACTGTCGGAGATGTACTCGACGCTCTCCACGCTGCCCTCCTGGCTACCTTCCTCCTCCTCGGCCGGATTCCCGTTCGACACAAGAGAAAACCAGTTAGTCCACGCCTGCACGAGATACAGTCGACAACATCAGACGTCAAACAGTGATTCAAGAAAGCGATAAATCTAAGACAATTGTGTGCACTCGACAAGTTATACTCACCTCATTCGGAGGAGGGTTGTCCGCGCGGAAGGGCTTCACTCGCCGGGCTCCTCTAGGGTTATCGCAGGCGCCTGTGATGTTGAGGACCCACGACGCCACCATCTCCCCGGTCACGCACTCGACGTTAGTATGAGTGGAGTCCTCAGGCCCCGTGTAGTGCCACATGGCGTGGTGTCGAGATTGCAGAGGCTGGATACGCCGACCCAGAAAAACCTCCAGCAAATCTATGTCGGTGACTCCCCTTCGGACGACCTCTACAAGCGCATCAACCAGAGGCTGGATCTGGATCTTCTCCGCCTTCGTGAGCGCGAGCTGCCTAGGCGGAGCCGGTCGGTCTAAGCTAAAAGGAGGCAGTCCAGTTGCGGCATTCGGGCAAGCAACGTCCTGGCAGTATAACCATGTCGACTGCGAGTTCCTAACAGATTCAAACAACTGAAGAGCGGGATAGCTACTTTTACTTTTCTTTTGGAAGCCTAAGCCTCCGCAGAGCTGAAGGAGGTGAGTTTTGTCATCCGACTGGTTGAGTCTTTTGATGGTTTGAGATCTAGCAGAGAAGATGTGCTTGAAAAGCCCCTAATGGGGAGGACAGCCGATAAAACACTCGCACAACACGACGAAGGCAGAGAGATGAGCTATTGCGTTGGGAGGAAAATGGTGGAGCTGCGCCCCGAAGTGGTTCATTATACCTCTGAAGAAGGGAGGAGGAGGCAGAGAGAAGCCTCGGTGCACGTGGCTGAGCAGCAAGACGCGCTCCCCCTCCCGGGGCGCCGGCTCGGTCTCGCCCTCCGCCGGCAACCTCCATGTCTTATGCACGATCATGCCGTGCTCCACCAACTCCAGCAAGTCCCCCCTCCGTCACCGTGGAGGGGAGGAAATCCCCCTGGATCCAACCCGCCGGTAGTGCTCGCTGCCGCCGCCTTCCCCTTCTTTTTCCGCTCCTCGAGCTTGCTAGTCTGCCCCTTTGTCATGGTGGAGGCTGCAGATCCGCGAGGGAGAAGGAGAAGGGAGGAGCTTGAGATGCGCAGGAGGTGACGAGAGAAGGGGGGCAAGTGCGAGCTATCAGGCGAGTGCAACAAAAAACCCTCGTTGTGGAGGTTTAAATAAGGTTCCGACTGGGTCACTAGCAGGTGGCCCCGAAATCTTATCCCCCGACCGATTGCTGCGATATTAGTGCAGAAGATGAAGGCGCGGAAATCGAGGCGGCAGATACTACTCGATTACGATGTCGTCATCCCCGCTGAGCGCGTGGCAACCGAAATTTGAGGATCCCGGAAAATCCGCCGCTGTCAGTTGACTGGTCACGTCAAAAGATACCACGGAAGCACTCGGTCCCTGACGGTTCGTTTCACAAATACATCCACTCGGATCACTGGTCAAAGAGGATAAAATGGATCGAGGCAAACAACGCCAAAGTCGCATCCGTACCAGTCGGATCCGTACTCCAAGCATCGCTTCGTCGTTCCAACCCCAATCCATTCGGGGACTAATGATGGGGTTATAGTCCTAGGGTAGGGTCATAGGCCTGCCCTATGAGTCCTACCCAAGGACTACCCTTCATAAGGGATAAGGCCCTTAGTCGGTTCCGACTGAATTAAGGACTTCCCATGATCCAGTCGGTGACGATTCGTCCATCATCCAGTCGGAGATGAGCATTCGGAGCGTATCGAACTTACCGACTGGATTCCAGTCTGTGCATCGTAACCCCCTGGAGGGCAACGGTCATACGTTTCCATGTACCTTTATTAGCATTTAAGACATACGTTACCTATAACGTAGGCATTTATTCGCCACTACTCCACCCGTGTGCACCGAACCGTTGTGAAGGGCAGCGCACTCTATATAAGCCGCCCTTCCCCACTGGTGCAGGGGTTAGCAATTCACTGTCATCCATATTCCACTCAACAACAAGCTCCAAGAGCACTGAGACGTAGGGCTTTTACCTCCACCGTAGAGGGGCCTGAACTCATACAACCTCGCCGTACCTAAGGCTCTTCCCATCCTTTCGTACCCTACACATCTACTGTCAGACTTATACCCACGACACCGCTATTCCAAAGTCTTTATGTGATGTTCTAGGCTTCAATAAGATTGATGAGTGCTCTCTTAATTTGCATCTTGCGGATTCTACTGTTAAGAAACCCATGGGAAGGATCAATGATGTTCTTATTATTGCAAATAGGAACTATGTACCCGTGGATTTCATTGTGCATCATATTGATTGCAATCCGACATGTCCTATCATTCTTGGTAGACCATTCCTAAGGACTATTGGTGCTATCATCGATATGAAGGAAGGGAATATTAGATTTCAATTTCCATTAAAGAAGGGCATGAAACATTTTCCTAGAAAGAAAATAAGATTGCCTTATGAATCCACGATGAGGGCTACTTATGGTTTGAGCACCAAAGACGACGATATGTGATTCTATCGCCTTATGCCTAGCTTAGAGAGTTAAACAATAGCGCTTGTTGGGAGGTGCTACTGCGACAACAGACCTTCCCTGGTACGGCGCCAGGAATCCTGCTACTACGGCTACACCTTTAGGGACTTCCTTGGCAAATATGCAAAGGATTTCCCCGCGGCCTTGGAGCCTTGCGTTGGTGTTCCCTTGAAGAGGAAAGGGTGATGTAGCACAGCGGCGGTAAGTATTTCCCTCAGTTTTGAGAACCAAGGTATCGAACCAATAGAAGATCTCGTCAAGTCACAAGTACCTGCACAAACACAAAGAGCTTGCACCCAACGCTATGAAGGGGTTGTCAATCCCTTATAGATTGTTTGCAAAGTGAGAACTGAAAGCAAAGAGTAAACAAAGCAAAGTAAAAGCGAAAGTGGAAACGATAGTTGTGAATAGACCCGGGGGCCGTAGTGTTCACTAGTGGCTTCTCTCATGAAAGCAAGTAGACGGTGGGTGAACGAATTACTGTCGAACAATTTATAGAATCGCGCAAAGTCATGATGTTATCTAAGGCAATGATTATATCTATAGGCATCACGTCCAAAACAAGTAGACCGATACTTTCTGCATCTACTACTATTACTCCACACGTCGACCGCGATCCAGCATGCATCTAGTGTATTAAGTCCAAAAGAACAGAGTAACGCCTTAAGCAAGATGACCTGATGTAGATGGACAATCTCATATCTACGATAAAAGCCCATCTTGTTACCCTTGATGGCAACAACATGATGCGTGCCTTGTTGCCCCTTCTGTCACTGGGAAAGGTCACCACACGGTATGAACCCAAAACCAAGCACTTCTCCCATTGCAAGAATCATAGATCTAGTTCGCCAAACAAAACCCAAGACTCGGAGAGACTTACAAGGATATCAAATCATGCATATAAGAAATCAGCAAAGACTCAAATATAATTCATAGATAATCTGATCAGAAATCCACAATTCATCGGATCTCGACAAACACACCGCCAAAGAGGATTACATCGGATAGATCTCCATGAAGATCATGGAGAACTTTGTATTGAAGATCCAAGAGAGAGAAGAAGCCATCTAGCTACTAACTACGGACCCGTAGGTCTGAAGTGGACTACTCACGAGTCATTGGATAGGCGATGATGTTGATGTAGAAGCCCTCCAACTCCAAAGTCCCCTCCGGCAGGGCACCGGGAAGGGTCTCCAGATGAGATCTCACGGAAACAGAAGCTGGCGGCGGCGGAAAAGTGATTTCGTGGATGCCTTGATTTTTTCTGGATTTTTAGGGAACTTACAGGCCAAAGACCTAGGGCTGGGGAGCGCCAGGGGGGCACAAGCTTGGTTGCCGCGGCCTCCCCCCTGGCCGCGGCAACAGCGCTTGTGGGCCCACTGCCTTGGCCCTCAAGCCTCCCGATCTTCTTCCGTTCTGGAAAAATTTATTTCGGGGATTTTATTCCGTTTGGACTCCGTTCCAAAATCAGATTTGAATAGAGTCAAAAACACAGAAAAAACAGGAACTGGAGCTTGGCACTCAATTAATAAGTTAGTCCCAAAAAGATATAAAAGGTAAACAAAACATCCAAAGTTGACAAGATAACAGCGTGAAACCATTAAAAATTATAGATACGTTTGAGACGTATCAAGCATCCCGAAGCTAAACTCCTGCTCGTCCTCGAGTAGGGAAGTGATAAAGAATGAATTTTTGATGCTTGTATGCTACCTAGCATGGATGTCCTTTGTAACTCCTCTTATGTGACGTGAATGTTCAGATCCATTATATTCAAAACAATAGTTTGCTATTGACGTGGAGACAATAATAATTCAAGCAAACTAGCAAGGTAATCATGAACTTTCAAAATAACAAGGCCAAAAGAAAGTTATCCCTACAAAATCATATAGCCTGGCTATGCTCTATCATCCTTGCACAATGAATTTAAATCATGCGCAACCCCAGTATTGGCCAAGTAATTGTTTTCACACCTTTACTTTCTCAAACCTTTTCAACTCTCACGCAATACATGAGGGTGATCCATGGTTTTAGCACTATAAGTGGTGTGGAGTGTGGTGGAGGTTGCAAGACAAACAAGGAGAAGATGGTCACATTGACTAGGCATATCAATGAGCTATGGAGATGCTCATCAATAGATATCAACGTGAATGAGTAGGGATTGCCATACAAATGATGCACTAGAGCTAAGAGTATGTGAAAGCTCTTAAAGAAAACTAGTGGGTGTGCATCCAACTTGCTTGCTCACGAAGACTTAAGGCAATTTTGAGGAAGCCTATCATTGGAATATACAAGCCAAGTTATATAATGAAAATTTCCCACTAGCTATATGGTGGTGACAAAACGATAGACTCTCAATCATGAAGATCATGGTTCTTAATATGCACAAGTGTGGAAAGGTGGTAGCATTGTCCCTTCTCTCTTTTTCTCTCATTATTTTTTTGGTGGGCTCTTTGGCCTCTCTTTTTTTGGTGGGCATCTTTGGCCTCTTTTTTTAAATGGGCTTCGCTGGCCTCTTTTATTTTCTCACATGGGACAATGCTCCATCAATGATGATCATCTCACTTACAACTCAAAACTTAGAGCAATGATGACTCTATATGAAATGCATTCGGTAGTGTACCGTGACAATGATCTAGCATGGCATAGACATCAATGGGAACATCATGCTAGCTATATTATGATCATGCAATGGCAATGTAGACATGGTGGCACATGTCATGGTGGTAGTTGCATGGCAATATATCTCGGAATGGCCTTGAAAAAGCCATAGTAGGTAGGTATGGTGGCTGTTTTGAGGGAGGCTAATGGTGGGTTTTGTGCACCGGCGAAAATTGCACGGCACTAAAGAAGATAGTGATGGTGGAAGGTGAAAGTGCATCTAAACCATGGACTCAACATTAGTCATGAATAACTCATATATTTGTTGCAAAAGTTTAAGTAGTAATCGAAACAAAGCATTCAACGAATACTCCTAGGGGAAGGGTTGGTAGGTATAAACCATCGCACGATCCCGGCCGCCACACAAAGGATGACAATCAATAGACTAATCATGCTCAGACTTCATCACATAGCGGTTCACCATATGTGGATGCTACGGGAATCACTAACTTCAACACAAGTATTTCTAGATCCACAACACCTTACTAATATAACTTCAATATGACCATAACCACAACTCAAAACTAATTGAGATGAATCAAACTTCTCTAACTATTCAATGCACATGAAGGTGGAAGTTTTCATATCCCTTTGGATAACTACCCCTTTTGAGACTACTTTCATAGCATATATCAACTACCAAGCCATGCACCACCGTGCTCTAAAAGATATAAGTGAAGCACACAGAGCAAAATCAACTAGCTCAAAAGATATAAGTGAAGCACATGTGAGCTGAATTGTCTAACCAAAGGATATAAGTGAAGCTCGACAAAATCACGGTGAGTGCATGTCTCTCTATCTAGGTGTGCAGCAAGGATGATTGTGACGCAACAAAAATAAAAGACTCCTGCAATACAAGACGCTCCAAGCAAAACACATAACATGTGGTGAATAAAAATATAGCCCAAGTAACGTTACCAATGGATTGAAGACGAAAGAGGGGATGCCTTCCCGAGGCCTCCCTAAGCTTAGGCTTTTACGGCATCCTTGAATCAATTTGGGGTCCCTTGGGAATCCCCAAGTGAGCTCTTGCCACTCTTTATCTTTTTGTCCATAAGAACTTCACCCAAAACTTGAAAACTTCACAACACGAAACTTAAACAGAAACTCGCGATAACATTAGTATAAGAAAGCAAACCACCACTTCCTTAGGTACTGTAGCAAACTTAAATTCTACTTATGTTGATGTTGGGTTACTGTATTTTCAATCTTCCATGGCTAATACCCCCCGATACTATCCATAGTTTCATCAAAATAAGCAACCAACACAACAAAAATAGAATCTGTTAACAGCAGACCAGTCTGTAACAATCTGTATACTTCGTATACTTATGGTACTTCATAAATTCTGAAAAATTACGACAGTCTGAAGAATTTGCATAGAAATCAGAAGCAATAAGAATCAACTCAAAAGCTCTTACAGAAAAAAAAAATGAAAATTCTTTTCGTGAGCAGAAAGTTTCTGTCTTTTACAGGATGACCAAACGATCATCCCCAAGACTAATCATAACGGTTTTGCTTGGCACAAACGCAAAAAGAAACACAAAAAACACAATCATAACAGAATTATGAAAGTGTGGAAAACACAAAACAGAAAGAAAAAGGATAGATTCGCTGGGTTGCCTCCCAACAAGCGCTATTGTTTAACGCCCTTACCTAGGCAAAAGATGATGGAATCACGTATAGTCATCCTTGGTGCTCAAACCGTAAGTAGCGTGATCATTTATCATCTTAAGATCTTCATCTTTATTGGATGACTCACCGCTAGATTTAGGAACAAAAACAGACTTGACGGTCTTTTTGAGAGTGAGATTTGGAGTATTTTGCACAGCGGCAAAAGCGGAACCCAAGTTGGTTATGACATCTTCTAGTTTGCCAATTCTAGAGGAATCATTAACTATAGGTTCCTTCTCCCTTAAATTTTTCAAGACCATTCCCACTTTGGATCCGTACTGCGGAATTTGATTGTGTATCTTTCTATCCAAACCCTCAATAAGTTCAATTCTGGCAATTTTGTTTTCAATAGCATCAAGCCTTTGCATCACGTGTTCCAAGGTCAAGGTAGTTCCATTAACCATGAGCGGGGGTGAGCCTACCAAATTCATGATAGCTCCATAGGAGTTAACAGTATGGCTCCCCAAAAATTCCCGCCTACGATGGTATCAAGAATATACCTATTCCAAGGAAAGATTCCAACATAAAAACAACGAAGAAGAACGGTAGTGGATTGCTTACGAGTAGATCTACTTTGAGCATTGCAATCCTGTACCAAGCGTCCTTTAAATTTTCTTCCTCATTCTGCGTGAAATTGAGAACTTCGTTCTCAGGGGTATCATTTGGAGTAGTGGGTCTAGCCATTGATGGACTATCCCACACATGAACGAGCAGGAAGTAAGCGAGTGAAGCGGGCAAAAGAAAACGGCAACGGAAAGCGGCAAAAAGGCAAATGAAAACGGCCAAGGAGAAAGGCAAATGAAAACGGCAAATGTGAAGTGGGGGAGAGGAAAATGAGAGGCAACTGGCAAAAAAGGTAAATGCAAGAGATGACTTTGTGACACCTACTTGGATAGATGACTTGATCTCTTCTCCTTGCGCCAGAAATCAGCACGTTGAAGAGAGACTATTCTTGACTTGATCCTCCCCGGCAACGGCGCCAGAAATCCTTCTACTACTGCGACAACAGACCTTCCCTGGTACGGCGCCAGGAATCCTGCTGCTACGGCTATGCCTTTAGGGACTTCCTTGGCAAATATGCAAAGGATTTCCCCGCGTCCTTGGAGCCTTGCGTTGGTGTTACCTTGAAGAGGAAAGGGTGATGTAGCACAGCGGCGGTAAGTATTTCCCTCAGTTTTGAGAACCAAGGTATCGGACCAATGGAAGATCTCGTCAAGTCACAATTACCTGCACAAACACAAAGAGCTTGCACCCAACGCTATGAAGGGGTTGTCAATCCCTTATAGATTGTTTGCAAAGTGGGAACTGAAAGCAAATAGTAAACAAAGCAAAGTAAAAGTGAAAGTGGAAACGATAGTTGTGAATAGACCCGGGGGCCGTAGTGTTCACTAGTGGCTTCTCTCATGAAAGCAAGTAGACGGTGGGTGAACGAATTACTATCGAGCAATTGATAGAACCGCGCAAAGTCAAGACGTTATCTAAGGCAATGATTATATCTATAGGCATCACGTCCAAAATAAGTAGACCGATACTTTCTGCATCTACTACTATTACTCCACACATCCACCGCTATCCAGCATGCATCTAGTGTATTAAGTCCAAAAGAACAGACTAACGCCTTAAGCAAGATGACATGATGTAGATGGACAATCTCATATCTACGATAAAAGCCCATCTTGTTACCCTTGATGGAAACAACACGATGTGTGCCGTGCTGCCCCTTCTGTCACTGGAAAAGGTCACCACACGGTATGAACCCAAACCAAGCACTTCTCCCATTGCAAGAATCATAGATCTAGTTGGCCAAACAAAACCCAAGACTCGGAGAGACTTACAAGGATATCAAATCATGCATATAAGAAATCAGCAAAGACTCAAATATAATTCATAAATAATTCGATCGCAAATCCACAATTCATCGGATCTCGACAAACAAACCGCCAAAGAGGATTACATCGGATAGATCTCCATGAAGATCATGGAGAACTTTGTATTGAAGATCCAAGAGAGAGAAGAAGCCATCTAGCTACTAAGTACGAACCCGTAGGTCTGAAGTGGACTACTCATGAGTCATTGGAGAGGCGATGATGTTGATCTAGAAGCCCACCAACTCCAAAGTCCCCTCCGGCAGGGCACCGGGAAGGGTCTCCAGATGAGATCTCGCGGAAACAGAAGCTTGCGACGGCGGAAAAGTGATTTCGTGGATGCCCTGATTTTTTCTGGATTTTTAGGGAATTTATAGGCCAAAGACCTAGGGCAGGGGAGCGCCAGGGGGGCACAAGCTTGGTTGTCGCGGCATCCCCCCTCGCCGCGGCAACAGCGCTTGTGGGCCCACTGCCTTGGCCCTCAAGCCTCCCGATCTTCTTCCGTTCTGGAAAAAATTATTTCGGGGATTTTATTCCGTTTGGACTCCGTTCCAAAATCAAATCTGAAAAAAGTCAAAACACAGAAAAAACAGGAACTGGCGCTTGGCACTGAATTAATAAGTTAGTCCCAAAAAAGATATAAAAGGTAAACAAAACATCCAAAGTTGACAAGATAACAACGTGAAACCATCAAAAATTATAGATACGTTTGAGACGTATCAGGAGGCAACCCAATGAATTTATCTTTGCTTTTTGCTTTTTGTTTTTCTGTGTCCACACCATCATAATTCTGTTATGATTGTGTATTTTGTGTTTCTTTTTGTGTTTGAGCCAAGTGGGACCTTTATGACTAGTTATGGTGATGGTCGTTTGAACTTGCTGAAAAAGACAGAAACTTTGTGCTCACGAAATTATTTTTCATTCCTATCCAGAAAGAGCTTTTGAGTTGATTATTTTTGCTTCTGGTTGATCTGCCAATTGCCCTAATTGTCATAATCGTTCAAAAAAATTGAGATACCAGAAGTATACGAAATATACATATTGCTACAGACTGGTCTATTTTTGACAGATTCTATTTTTGTTGTGTTGATTGCTTATTTGATGAAACTATGGATAGTATCGGGGGGTACTAGCAATGGAAAAGTGAGAATACAGTGATATAACACTAATGTAAATAGAAATCAATTTTGCTACAATACCTGAATAGTTGGTAGTTTGTTTTCTTGTGCTAATGATATCACGAGTTTCTATTTAAGTTTTGTGTTGTGAAGTTTTCAAGTTTTGGGTGATGTTCTCATGGACAATGGGATAAAGAGTGGAAAGATCTCAAGCTTGGGGATGCCCAAGGCATCCCAAGCCAAATTCAAGGACACCAAAAATCCTAAGCTTGGGGATGCCCCGGGAAGGCATCCCCTCTTTCGTCTTCAATCCATCGGTAACGTTACTTGGAGCTATATTTTTATTCACGACATGATATGTGTTTTGCTTGGAGTGTCATGTATTATAGGAGTCTTTTTTTTGACACAATCATCCTTGCTGCACACCTTTTTGAGAGAGACATGCACTCATCGTGATTTTGCTAGAATACTCATTGAGCTTCGCTTATATCTTTTGAGTTAGGCAATTTAGCTCGCATGTGCTTCACTTACATCTTTTGAGCTAGATAACTTTGCTCTAGTGCTTCACTTAGATCCTTTTAGAGCACGGCGGTGTCATATTTTGGAGAAATAAGAACTCTCGATCTTCACTTATATCCTTTTGGGAGTACTCTCTCTGAGCAACTTGGTAATTGGCTTGTGCTATGAAAGTAGTCCGAAAGATGATAGGCATCCAAAGAGGATATAATAAAAATTTCCATATTCATGTGCATTAATTATAAAGTGAAGCTTGATTCCTCTCAAATAGTTTTGAGACATGGATTTGGTAATATTAGAGTTATGTAAGTAGGGTGTTGTGAATCTGGAAATACTTGTGTTGAAGTTAGTGATTCCCGTAGCATGCACGTATGGTGAACCGCTATGTTAGGAAGTGGGAGCATAATTGATTTATTGATTGTCATCCTTTGTGTGGTGGTCGGGATCGCGTGATGGTTAACACCTACCAACCCTTCCCCTAGGAGTGTGCATTTAGCACTTTGTTTTGATTACTAATAAAACTTTCGCAATAAGTATATGAGTTCTTCATGACTAATGTGAGTCCATGGTATAGATGCACTTTCACCTTCCACCATTGCTAGCCTCTCTAGTGCCATGCAACTTTTGCTGGTGCACAAACCCACCATATACCTTCCTCAAAACAGCCACCATACCTACCTATTATGGCATTTTCATAGCCATTCCGAGATATATTGCCATGCAACTCTCATACATCTCCAACGTATCTATAATTTTTGATGGTTCCATGCTATTATCTTGTTAAACTTTGGATGTTTTGTATGCCTTTTATATCTTTTTTGGCACTAACTTATTAACTCAGTGCCAAGTGCCAGTTCCATTTTTTTCTGTGTTTTTGACCCTTTTCAGATGAGAATATTAAACGGAGTCCAAACGGAGTAAAACTTCCGAAAAGATTTTTTTCCGGAACAGAAGATACGCAGGGGCATGAGAACCAAGGCACAGGCCACCAGGGGAGGCCACAAGCCCCCTAGGCGCAGCCAGGGGGACCGTGCCTGGCAAGCTTGTGGGCCCCCTATGGCTCGTCTGCCCTACTTCTTCCGCCTATAAATCCCTGAAAAATCCAAAACCACGAGAGAGATCCACGAAAATACTTTTCCGCCGCCGCAAACTTCTGTCTCCGCAAGATCCCATCTGGGGCACGTTCTAGTGCCCTGCCGGAGGGGGGATTCGGATACGGAGGGCTTCTTCATCAACACCATTGCCTCTCCGATGAAGCGTGAGTAGTTCACCATAGACCTTCGGGTCCATCGCTAGTAGCTAGATGGCTTCTTCTCTCTCTTGGATCTTCAATACAAAGTTCTCCATGATCTTCATGGAGATCTATCTGATGTAATCTTCTTTTGCGGTGTGTTTGTCGAGATCCGATGATTTGTGCATCTATGATCAGATTATCTATGAATCTTATTTGAGTTTCTTCTGATCTCTTATATGCATGATTTCATATCCTTGAAATTCTCTTCGAGTTGTGGGTTTTGTTTGTCCAACTTGATCTATGATTCTTGCAATGGGAGAAGTGCTTGGTTTTGGGTTCATACCGTGCGGTGACCTCACCCAGTGACAGAAGGGGTAGCGATGCACGTATTGTGTTGTTGCCATCAAGGGTAAAAAAGATGGGGTTTACATCATTGGTTTGAGTTTATCCCTCTACATCATGTCATCTTGCTTAAGGCGTTACTCTGTTCGTCATGAACTCAATACACTAGATGCATGCTGGATAGCGGTCAATGTGTGGAGTAATAGTAGTAGATGCAGAAAGTATCGGTCTACTTGTCTCGGACGTGATGCCTATATGTATGATCATTGCCTTAGATATCGTCATGAATTTGCGTGGTTCTATCAATTGCTCGACAGTAATTTGTTCACCCACCGTAATATTTGTTATTTTGAGAGAAGCCTCTAGTGATCACTATGGCCCCCGGGTCTACTTCACATCATATTTTCAGCCTAACACTTTTACTTTGTTGCACTTTCTGCCTTCAGATCTCACTTTGCAATCTATCTTGAAGGGATTGACAACCCCTTTATAGCGTTGGATGCAAGCTCGTTTGTGTTTGCACAGCTACTCCCCCTCTCCCTCTCCCTAGGGGGCTTGTGGGGTCCCTGCCTTGGTTCTCAAGTCTGGCGCGTATCTTCTGTTCCGGAAAAAATCTTTTCGGAAGTTTTATTCCGTTTGTACACCATTTAAAATCCTCCTCTGAAAAGGGTCAAAAACACGGAAAAAACAGGAACTGGTACTTGGCACTGAGTTAATAAGTTAGTCTCAAAAGAGATATAAAATGCATACAAAATATCCAAAGTTTGACAAGATATTAGCATGGAACCATCAAAATTATAGATACGTTGGAGACGTATCAAGCATCCCCAAGCTTAACTCCTCCTCGTCCTCGAGTAGGGAAGTGATAAAAACTGAATTTTTGATGTGGAATGCTACCTAGCATAGTTGTCCTTTATAACTTCTTTCATGTGACATGAATGTTCAGATCCGTAAGATTCAAAACAACAATTTTCTATTGACATGAAAACAATAATACTTCAAGCAAACTAGCAAGGTAATCATGAACTTTCGAAATAACAAGGACAAACAAAGTTATCCCTACAAAATCATATAGTCTGGCTATGCTCCATCATCCTCACACAACTAATGTAAATCATGCACAACCTCGGTATTGGCCAAGTAATTGTTTTCGCACTCTTACTTTCTCAAACCTTTTTCAACTATCACGCAATACATGAGCGTGAGCCATGGATATAGCACTATAGGTGGAATAGAATGTGGTGCTGGTTGTGGGACAAAAAGGAGGAGATGGTCACATCGACTCGGCATATCAAAGGACTATGGAGATGCCCATTAAAAAATATCAATGTGAATGAGTAGGGAATTCCATACAAAGGATGCACTAGAGCTATAAGTATGTGAAAGCTCAAAAGGAGAACTAGTGGGTGTGCATCCAACTTGCTTGCTCACGAATACCTAGGGAAATTTTGAGGAAGCCCATCATTGGAATATACAAGCCAAGTTATATAATAAAGATTCCCACTAGTATATCGTGGTGAAAAAATGAGAGGCTCTCAATCATGAAGAACATGGTGCTATTATGAAGCACAAGTGTGGAAAAGGATAGTAGCATTGTCCCTTCTCTCTTTTTCTCTCTTTCTTTTTTTTATTTGGGCTCTTTGGCCTCTTTTTTCCCTTTTTTGTTTGGGCTCTTTGGCCGCTTTTTTTTATTTCCTCACATGGGACAATGCTCTAATAATGATGATCATCACACTTTTCTTTATTCAAAGCTCGGAATGATGATGACTCTATAGGAAATGCCTCCGGCAGTGTACCGGGATGTGCAACGATCTAGCTTGGCGTATGACGTTGAAACATCTCGCTAGCTATCTTACGACCATGCAATGGCAATATGAGAGTGACGGCACAAGTCATGAGACGGAACGGTGGGAGTTGCATGGTAATATATCTCGGAATGGCTATGAAAATGCCATAGTAGGTAGGTATAGTGGCTGTTTTGAGGAAGGCATATGGTGGGTTTGTGCACCGGCGAAAATTGCGCGGTACTAGAGAGGCTAGCAATGATGGAAGGTGAAAGTGCATCTATACCATGGACTCACATTAGTCATGAAGAACTCACATACTTGTTGCGAAAGTTTTTATTAGTAATCGAAACAAAGTGCTAAACGCATACTCCTAGGGGAAGGGTTGGTAGGTGTAAACCATCGCGCGATCCCGACCGCAACACAAAGGATGACAATCAATAGATCAATTATGCTCCGACTTCCTAACATAGCGGTACACCATACGTGCATGTTACGGGAATCACTAACTTCAACACAAGTATTTCTAGATTCACAACACCCTACTAACATGACTCTTAATATTACCAAATCCACGTCTCAAAACTAATTGAGAGGAATCAAACTTTTCTTTCTACTCAATGCACATGAAGATGGAAGTTTCTATATCCTCTTTGGGTACCTATCACCTTTGTGAATACTTTCATAGCACAAACCAACTACCAAGTCACGCACCACCGTGCTCTAAAATATATATGTGAAGCACACAGAGCAAAATTATCTAGCTCAAAAGATATAAGTGAAGCATGATGAGCATTCTAGCAAATTCACGATGAGTGCATGTCTCTCTCAAAAGGTGTGCAGCAAGGATGATTGTGACACAACAAAAAGAAAATACTCCTACAATACAAGACGCTCCAAGCAAAACACATATCATGTGGTGAATAAAAATATAGCTCCAAGTAATGTTATCGATGGATTGAACACGAAAGAAGGGATGCCTTCCCGGGGCATCCCCAAACTTAGGCTTTTTGGTGTCCTTGAATTTGGCTTGGGATGCCTTGGGAATCTCCAAGCTTGATCTCTTTCCACTCTTTATCCCTTTGTCCATGAGAACAAGACCCAAAACTTGAAAACTTCACAACATAAAACTTAAACAGAAACTTGTGATATCATTAGCACAAGAAAACAAACTACCACCCCTTTAGGTATTGTAGCAAACTTGAATTCTATTCAAATTGGTGTTAGATTACTGTATTCTCACTTTTCCATGGCTAGTACCCCCCCCCCCCCGCGATACTATCCATAGTTTCATCAAAACAAGCAACCAACTCAACAAAAACAGAATCTGTCAAAAACAGACCAGTTTGTAGTAATCTCTATACTTTGTATACTTATGGTACCTCAAAAATTCTGAAAACTTACGACTGCCTGGGCAAAAGGTTTATCAACCAGCATCAAAAAGAATAAACTCAAAATCTATTCCTGAATAAAAATGAAAAATAGTCTCGTGAGAGAAAAGCTTATGTCTTTTTCTAGCAGGATCAAATAACCATCACCAAGACTAGTCATAAAGGTTTTACTTGGCTCAAACACAAAAAGAAACACAAAAGACACAATCATAACAGAATTATGATGGTGTGGATGCAACAAAACAGAAAGAAAAATATAAATTCATTGGAATGCCTCCCAACAAGCGCTATTGTTTAACGCCCTTAGCTAGGCATAAGGCGATAGAATCACGTATCGTCGTCTTTGGTGCTCAAACCATAAGTGGCCCTCATCATGGATTCATAAGGCACTCTTATTTTATTTCTAGGAAAATTCTCCATGCCCTTCTTTAAAGGAAATTGAAATATAATATTCCCTTCCTTCATATCGATGATAGCACCGATGGTCCTTAGGAAAGGTCTACCAAGAATGATAGGGCAAGTAGGATTGCAATCAATGTCAAGCACAATGAAATCCACGGGTACATAGTTCCTATTTGCAATAATAAGAACATCATTGATCCTTCCCATGGGTTTCTTGACAGTATAATCTGCAAGATGCAAATTAAGAGAACACTCCTCAATCTCATTAAAACCCAGAACATCACATAAAGACTTTGGAATCGCAGAAACACTAGCATCCGAATCACACAAAGCATTACATTCATAGTTTTTGATTTTGATTTTGATAGTAGGTTCCCACTCATCATGAAGCTTTCTATGGATAGAGACTTCCAATTCAAGTTTCTCTTCAAGAGATTTTATCATAGCATCGACGATATGATCGGTAAAGGCCTTGTTTTGGCTATAAGCATGTGGAGAGTTTAGCATGGATTGCATCAAGCAAATGCATTCAATCAAGGATCAACTATCATAATTGAATTCCTTGAAATCCAAAGTAGTAGTTTCATTACTACTCAAGGTTTTAATATCTTCTACTCCACTTTCAATGTTTTTAGGATCAAGATAGATGGACTCCGAATCATTGGGGCGTTTTTCAACCAAAGTGGATTCATATCCAGCCCCATGATCATTAGGTTTGACACAAGAAAACAAAGATTCAATGGGAGTCACACCAAGCACTTTAAGATCTTCGTGATTCTTATCACGAGAACACGCCTTTTTAAGCCATTCATGTCTAGCACGAATTTGGGTGGTTCTTTCTTTGCTCTCATTCATGGAAACATGCATAGCTTTCAAAGTTTCATCCATATTGATATTGGGAGGATCACATCTAACTTTCAAAGCATCAATATCACTAGACATTCTATCAACGCTCCTAGCCAAATCGTCAATTTTGAGTAGTTTTTCCTCTATGGACGCATTTAAAATCTTTTTCGAGTTGATAAACTCTTTGATATTACTCTCTAGATCAGAGGGTAATCTATTGTAATTTCCATGAGTATTGTTGTAGGAGTTGCCAAAGTTATTAGAGGGGTTACTAGGAAAAGGCCTAGGAACATAGTTTCCTCTAAAAGCATTGTTGTTGCTAAAATTATTCCTACCAACAAAATTAACGTCCAAGCTAGCGTTGCTACTCTCAATCAAGGAAGACAAGGGCATGTCATTAGGATCTAAAGGAGCACTTTTACTAGCAACCAAATTCATTAACTCATCCATCTTAGCACTCAACAAGTTAATTTCTTCTATAGCGTGTACCTTCTTACTAGTAGGTGACCTTTCAGTGTACCACTGAGAGTAGTTCGTCATGATATTGTCTAGGAATTTTGTGGCTTCTCCTAACGTGATTTCCATGAACGTTCCACCTGAGGCGGAGTCCAAGATATTTCTAGAAGCGAAATTCAAGCCAGCGTAAAAGATTTGTATAATCATCCAAAGACTCAAGCCATGAGCGAGACAATTTCTAGTCATCAATTTCATTCTCTCACAAGATTGTGCAACATGTTCATTATCAAGTTGCTTAAAATTCATAATATCATTACGGAGAGAGATAATCTTAGCCGACGGAAAATACTTGGATATGTAAGCATCTTTGCACTTATTCCAAGAATCAATACTATTTTTGGGCAAAGACGAAAACCAAGTTTTTGCTCGATCTCCCAACGAGAAAGGAAAAAAGCTTCAATTTAATCACGTCATTATCCACATCTTTCTTCTTTTGCATATCGCAAAGCTCAATGAAGGTATTTAAGATAGGATGCAGCATCTTCACTAGGAAGGTCGGAGAATTGCTCTTTCATAACAAGATCCAGCAAAGCAGCATTGATTTCGTATGATTCCGCACTAGTGGCGGGAGCAATCGGAGTACTAATAAAGTCATTATTATTAGTATTCGAGAACTCACAAAGTTTGGTGTTTTCAGTCATGGTGACTTCAGCAAGCAAGCAAGCACACAAGCGAACGGAAAGCAAGCGAGAGAAAAGGGCGAACGAAAAAGGCAAATATTTTAGTAAATTTTTGTATTTCAAAAGTGGGGGAGAGGAAAACGAGAGGCAAAAAAGTAAATGCAAGAGATGAGTTTGCGACACTTACTTGGATGAGTTCTTGACTTGATCCTCCTCGGCAACGGAGCCAGAAATTCTTCTGCTACGGCGACAGAAATCCTTCTATCATCTCTTGAGCTTCCGTTGGTTTTTCCCTTGAAGAGGAAAAGGCGATGCAGCACAGGAGCAGTAAGTATTTCCCTCAGTTTGAGAACCAAGGTATCAATCCAGTAGGAGAATCGCGTCAAGTCCAGAGTACCTGCACAAACACAAAAGAGCTTGCACCCAACGCTATAAAGGGGTTGTCAATCCCTTCAAGATTGATTGCAAAGTGAGATCTGAATGCGGAAAGTGCAACAAAGTAAAAGTGTAAGGCTGAAAATTGTTGGGGAACGTCGCATGGGAAACAAAAAATTTCCTACACGCACGAAGACCTATCATGGTGATGTCCATCTACGAGATATGGTGTGAAGTAGACCCGGGGGCCATAGTGTTCACTAGAGGCTTCTCTCAAAATAGCAAATAATACGGTGGGTGAACAAATTACTGTCGAGCAATTGATAGAACCGCGCAAAGTCATGACGATATCTAAGGCAATGATCATACATATAGGCATCACGTCCGAGACAAGTAGACCGATACTTTCTGCATCTACTACTATTACTCCACACATCAACCGCTATCCAGCATGCATCTAAGGTATTGAGTTCATGACGAACAGAGTAATGCCTTAAGCAAGATGACATGATGTAGAGGGATAAACTCAAACCAATGATGAAACCCCCATCTTTTTACCCTTTATGGCAACAACACGATGCGTGCCTCGCTACCCCTTCTGTCACTGGGTGAGGTCACCGCACAGTATGAACCCAAAACCAAGCACTTCTCCCATTGCAAGAATCATAGATCAAGTTGGCCAAACAAAACCCACAACTCGAAGAGAATTACAAGGATATGAAATCATGCATAAGAGAGATCAGAAGAAACTCAAATAAGATTCATAGATAATCTGATCATAAATCCACAATTCATCGGATCTCGACAAACACACCGCAAAGAAGATTACATCGGATAGATCTCCATGAAGATCATGGAGAACTTTGTATTGAAGATCCAAGAGAGAGAGAAGAAGCCATCTAGCTACCAGCTATGGACCCGAAGGTCTATCGTGAACTACTCACGCATCATCGGAGAGGTCATGGTGTTGATGAAGAAGCCCTCCGTATCCGAATCACCCCTCCGGCAGGGCACCAGAATGTGCCCCAGATGGGATCTTGCGGAGACAGAAGCTTGCGGCGGCGGAAAAGTATTTTCGTGGATCTCTTTGGCAATTTTGGATATTTTCTAAATTTATAGGCGGAAGAGGTAGGGCAGATGTGCCACACGGGGCCACAAGCCTGCTAGGTGTGGGCCCCCTGGCCGCGCCTAGGGGGCTTGTGGGGTCCCGTGCTGGCCCCTACCTTGGTTCTCAAGTCCGGCACGTATCTTCTGTTCCGGAAAAAATCTTTTCGGAAGTTTTATTCCGTTTGGACACCGTTTAAAATCCTCCGGTGAAAAGGTCAAAAACACGAACTGGTACTTGGCACTGTGTTAATAAGTTAGTCTCAAAAAATATATAGAAGGCATACAAAACATCCAAAGTTTGACAAGATAATAGCATGGAACCATCAAAAATTATAGATACGTTGGAGACGTATCAGGTAGCAAGAAGGATTTCTGGCGCCGTTGCCGGGGAGGATCAAGTCAAAAATAGTCCCCCGTCAACGTGTCAATTTCTGGCACCGGGGATTATTCTAGGTGAAGCTTATCCAAGTAACTGTCGCAAACTCATCTCTTGCATTTACTCTTTTGCCTTTTGCCTCTCGTTTTCCTCTCCCCCACTTCTGAAAAAACAAAAATTTACAAAAATATTTGCCTCTTTCGTTTGCCTTTCCTTTTCTTGTGTGCTATGTGATAGAGCATAATATATCTCCATATGTGGTTTTGGTAATTGATCACAATCCCTATGGACTAATGGTTGCCTTAAGTTATATTTATAGGATTTGTCCATAGGCACTTCTTGAAGTCCATCTGTTGGGTTCAAGGAGTTTATATGTTGACCAAGATATTATTCAACGTATTATCCAAAGAATGGTCATAGAAACACTAGGTTGATCAAGATCTCAGACTAAGAGCAAATCAAGATGATCAACACACAAAGCGTATAAGATGTACCGAGAGGGATCTGTACCGAGAGGGATCAAGTGATCCCATGGTATGGTAAGCATTGTCCATTACGTGTTTGTGTACTAACCCATGGTCTTTGTGAGACTCCTATGTGGGGGTTAGGTGTGTTTCCATTGGGCTTGCGTCAAAAGGAAGATCTCATACAACCCATGAAGGATGACGTCAAGTGGTGATCGTCATCAAGATTGTGGTGTGCAAGTTCAAGCGGATCAGCACGAATATATCATTGAAACTATTGTCAATGATCATGTGCTGACAAGGACAACCTCATGTGCTAACAAGGACAAGATCAAGATAAGCATTCCTGAGCACTACATGCTTGATTCTTGTGGATGGTCACATGGTGGACAGGACAAGATCAAGATAAGCATTCTTGAGAACTTAATGCTTGATTCTTGTGGATGTTCACATGGTGGACAAATGAAGATGAATACATAAGCTAGGCTTTCCGCATTTTGTATGGGAAAGCTACTTGAAGACTTCATCATGTCTTGCTTTCAACTTGAGCCAAGAAGGAACAACAACATCAAGCTCAGGTGAAAGGGCTAACTCAAAGGTATCAGTTCCTTTGACGTTAGTTGTGCGGAGTGATGATCAGCGAATAAAAGTATACACTCAAGTATGGATCATCCGTACTCTTTTATGATTCTTGAGTCCTTAGGGATCCCGCACTATTAAGAGGGGATCACAGGTTTTGCGATGAACTTGCTCAAACTACATCATCACTTCCTGCTCAGACCACATCTCCACTGTTTTGTTGTTATCTGAAAACAGAACCAGTGCCTCGGACATCCGGCCTCCTCCGGACGTCCGAGGGCCGGACGACCGACAGCTTCGGAAATCCGGAATCCTATACCAGAGAAATCTGAGCCATATAACTCGGACTTCCGGCTCTCTCCGGACGTCCGAGGCCGGGATAGCCGACCAGCTTCGGAATTCCGGAACTATGCACCAGAGAAACCAGAGCCATATAACTCGGACTTCCGGCTACCTCCGGACGTCCGAGGCCCGGATGTCCGGCCAAGTCCCGGAAATCCGGAAGCCTGCACCAGTAGAAATTGAGTTCTATTGCTCAGAGATCCGGCTCCCTCCGGACGTCCGAGCGCCGGACGTCCGACACCCGTGGGAAATCCGGAACCTACCACCAGTAGGAATTGTGTTGTATAACACGGACCTCCGGGCCACTCCGGACGTCCGTATGCTGACGAATTCAAATATGTTCAGGCACATCTACAGGCCTCGGACGACCGACCCCTGTCGGACGTCTGGCCGCTGACGAACTCAGCAGAGTCCCAGTCATGCCTACAGGTCTCGGACGTCCGGCCTCTGTTGGACGTCCGGTCCCTCGCGGACGCCCGGACTTCCGACAACTGTCGGACGTCCGGACCCTGTGTGACTTAAAGTACCCCCAACGGCTCTTTTTCTCTCCACACTATAAATACCCCCTTCCCACTTCGTGAGAGAGTAGCCCAACACAGCCTTATCCTCATAAGAACACATTTCCACCTCACACACATTTGCTCACTCCAAATCTTAGATCCCAAGAGCATTTGTGAGCCCTTTGAGAGTTGTTCCAATCAAAAGATAGATCTTCTCCCTCTCCTTCTCTCAACCCAAGCTATTTGTGATTTGAGCAAGTTTTGAGCATTCCCCGTGATCTTGTTACTCTTGGAGGTTGGAGACTCCTAGGCGGTAGGAGTTCTTCGGAGAGGAATCAATCCGTGTGATTTCCCCCGGAAAAGTTTGTGAGGGTTTGGAAGCCACCTCAAAGGCTTACCACTAGTGGTTGAGAAACGCCTTCGTGGTGTTATCTCAAAGGTAGAATAGGGTGAGCCTTCGTGGCGTTGGTGTGCCTTCGTGGTAACATCCACCTCTCTAACGGTGACTAGCTTCCCTCCAAGGAAGTGAACATCGGGATACATCTTCGTCTCAGTGACCTTGGTTATCCTTAACCCTAACTCCTTACTTGTGGTTTACTTGTGTTATTTGAGCATACATACATTGCATATTGCTTGTGCTCATTATATTGTGTTGGCCATTTCTTGTACAAGATTAATCATTCAATTATACCCTCTATATCCTCACGTACATACTTGCAGCCCTTGATATATCGTGTGATATAGTGTGGTCTAGTATCTTGTGTTATTTACCTACTTGTCGTGTGATATAGCTCAAGTAAGTTTGTGTAACTTACTTGTGCTTGTTAGTAACTGCATTGTGCCCATCTTAGTAGATCGTGTTGTTGATACACGTTGCAGTGCCTAGTGCATTTAGGATTTGAGCTTGACAAGTACCCTCTTAGTTTATTTCTGCATCAGGTTCAAGCCAAATCTGAAGAAGTTTTTAAATAGCCTATTCACCCCCCCCCCCTCTAGGCTTCATCGAGGTCTTTTCAATTGGTATCACTGCTAGGTCTCTCTTTAATTAGGTTTCTCGACCTAGAGAGTATCGATGTCGACTATTGGATTAGTGCACAATGGCATCTTCGACTTTGATGGCACAAATTATACCCTATGGAGAATTCGTATGCTTCATCACTTTCGGGCCATGGCACAAATTACGAATTGTTCTTGTAGGGATTGCCGACAAAAAGGATGATGCATCTTCATCTACTAATGAAATGTATCTTGATTGTGAGGCCTTTCTTGCGATTCATCGAACCATAAGTCCTGAAGTGTTCAAGTCTATCTCGACTTGCAAGTCAGCTCATGAAGTTTGGACTAAACTTGAAGATATATATGGTGGGTCCAATCTTGATGAAGACGGTATTGTGATGAAGGAGTTGGTGCATGAGCTCTTCACTCTTTTCGATCTTAAAGAGTCCACCACTACTCCCATATCCGATTGCTTGCACACCTCAGCATCTTCAATCTCACAAGGTAATGACATGGTGAGTGAAGAAATATATGTTGATGAAAATGGCATAGCCTCTATGGACACGAGCATATCTAGCACCACACATAGTGTAAATTATTGTGCTGATAGGTCATGCATTTCACCTAAAGATTCCTTGACAAATGTCTGTGGTGATATGCCTGCTTCCTCGTGTCCTCTTGATCAAAATATCTTGTTTCTCCCTAGTTGCTCTATAACTAACCATTTAGGGAAAATCAAGAAATATGAAGTACTTTTGGCTAATGAAGAATCTGATTCACCAAAAGAATCATCATCAACTCCTCCAGTTCACATGTGCCTCATGGCAAGAGGTAATAATGAGGTATCATCTTCCCTGTGCAATAACGATGATATTTGCGATGAGGATAATGATGATGACTTGACTGAAAATATCTATGTGATCAGTAAAATTCTTCATAAAGCTAAAAATAACTCTCTTCAAAGGTTCCAAGATGTTCTTGCTTACATTGAAAATTGTAATGATTCACTTAATCATGAACAAGCTAAAAGTGAACAACTTGAACATGAACTTGAGAAGAGTCATCAAGCATGTAGAGACTTAAGATCTTCAAAAGGAGAGATTGAAGTTGCTCATGATAAACTTAAAAGGGATTTTGAGGTCCTTCTCCTTGAATGCAATAAGGTCAAGGGAGAGCTCATCAAAACCTCTAAGATCTATGAGGAGCTTCAATCTACTCATGAGAAGTCTCTATTTGCTACTTACTCCTCTCACATTGTTGATGATACTTGTACATCTAACTCTACCTCTTTTGAAGTATCAACATTGAAGGAGAATGTTGAGCTACGTGCTTAACTTGATTTACTAACTAGCAATTATGGGAAGTTGGAAGAAAACCATGTAATGCTCACAAGCTCTCATGCCGATCTACTAACATCCTATAATGTGCAAAAGTTAGCTCATGAGGCTATCATCACCAAGGTAACATCAAGCGAGCATCATGTGGACAATGGCACTACTTCTGGTCAAAGTACTATATTTCCATGTGCTAGTCCTCGTAATTCGTCTACTCATAATGTTGCTACCTCATGTGATGAATTACTTTCCTTGCCTTGTTGCTCTAACATTGAAGCCTACACTTCCTCTAGTACTTGCATTGATACTAACCGTGCAGAGGAAATCAAAGAGCTCAAGGCCCAAGTCACTTCTTTGAAGAAAGACTTGGAACAGTGTCATGAAGGGATGCCCACACTCAACAACGTCCTGTGTGAGCAAACATCTCCGAATGACAAAAATGAGTTTGGAGTAAACTCAAACAAGAACAAGAGGGGTGTAGCGACCCGACTCAAGACGAGTCAAGCCTTTGTGTTTCTGTGCCATCCCTGGATCAGTATGCTGGCACACACAGTACATCAATGTATATATCAAAGTGCAATCACACGTAAATAGCGTAAAACTGATATATACCTTAAATATTTCAGCGGAAGTAGTCAAGGGAGTGGAGTCCCAATAAACACCAATGGCAAGTTGAGTGTAGACCGTAACCCTGAATCGTACTCTTACTCGTCGATGAAAAATATCTGCAACATAAGACGTTGCAGCCGTGTAGGTCAGCATATTGAATATGCCGGCAAGTCACATAAGAGAGCGGTGAAAAGTAATCATCTATACTATATGCATATATGGCAGGTGGGGCTATAAGTTTTTAGCGAAAAGCAAGTTTTCTCCTACATCAAGAGAGGGCTAAAAGCAAAATGTTACTACATTGTTGGTTGTTAACGAGATGGTTCCGCCAACCAATTCTCGTACCCGAGCTGTCAATCATTCCCACATCAATATTATTATTTGTGTTGAGAATTTCAGATAACTTCTGTTCCTTCGGCTCAAGTTGTCCATGACCGTGGACATGGCTAATCGATTAGGTTTGAGTACTCTGCAGAGTTTTGCACACGTTCCCCACAAGATTTGATCGCCTCCGTGTATGTCCTCGCACTTCAGGGGGTTTGAAGACCGGATGATCAAAACATGGTATTTCAACGGGTCCCTCTGAATCCCTGTCGGTGCCCATCCAATCCTACCGTTCTTCTACATCTGCTAGCACCGCCTGTCCAGAGTCGCCACATTGTCCAACCAAGCCAGAGCCCATAATGACTTTTGGCTGTGCACGTAAGCCTTAGGTCTTGAAAATATCCGTCCGTCTCTTTGAGCCTGCGTGAAGCTTTTCGCAGGATGTCATGGCCGTCCCCAGCATCCCGAGCATCCACTGGGTTCTCCAGGGAGCCGATCAACCGTCCTTAACTCAGAGTTGCATTGCGTCCGAGGTCTTGAAAATCTTGTCTTAACCGGACTTGACTATTTAATCAATCTTGCATCACTCGTGTTAGGCACTCAACCGAAATCCCGTCTACTCAAGCATAGCAATATGAAATTTGTCGTCCCGGGGCCAAGTATCGGGGTTGTTGTGTGCCTACCACATGATACTACAACCTTTACTAAAATTTCCAAGTACCTAAGCAGCATGCAATTGGGCATAGGATGGTAGAACTACGATGCATAAAACATAGGTGATAGTATGATCAAAGTGACTTGCCTGGTGATGTTGACGAAGAAGAATTTCTCGAGAAAATAACTTGATAGACTACTCGTCACTCTCCGATGAAATCTATATAACAAACATATCATTCACATAAGCACTCATGCTAGCAATCATTCTAACAATCAAAACAAAAGAGAGAGAGAGCGAATAAGAATCCGAAAGAAACTTCAAATAAGACTAGGGAGTCTTCTACTACGTCAAACACTAAATGATTTTTGTCGAACAGAAAATAATAACAAGGAACTAAGATATAAGTTTAACTAAGATAAAATAAAGTATTTTTCACAAAACTACTTGAAAGGATTTCCAAACGGGATTTGAAACAATGCGAAAACCAATTGCAACTTACTAAGGAACTAGAATTGATTTCATGAAAACAAATAAAAATAAAAACTTGTTGCAAAACTACTGTTTATCTAATAGAAACAAAACATAATATTTCTGAAAAAACAAAGAAAATATTTTAAAACAAAAGTAGAAAAGGAATTAGCCGAAATCCTAAAAGAGGTGAAACAGAAATTGTTTCACAAGAAACAGTGAGCTAAAATACTCAAACAAATCTGAAATTTTTACCACCCATAAATAAAAGCACTAGTGATCAGTACCAAAAGGAATAAAATTAAAAGCTATTTTTAAACTCCTGGAATCGGCAAAACAAGGTTTAAACTAAATCTGATCTAACTT